>NC_056729.1:835336943-835471163 GCF_019279795.1 Protopterus annectens | reverse complement strand
CACATCCCACATGCAGCATCTGCACAGAAGACCACGGTCATAATGTTACCCTGTGCAAATACCATGTATTCACATGTGGCAGGCATCACACATGGTAACTATTGAAAGTCACAGGTACATATGTGTATTTGGCACACACATACAGCATGTGTTCATTGCCATAACCAGTGTAATCAATGTCATGCATTATTGTGAGGGACAACCCACACACATGGGCATTCTGTGTGTGCACAACACACATGGCATGTCTGTAATCAAAAGCCATACATAATTGTGATATCGTTTAGAAAGGGGTATGTGCATCCTGTAGTGTGTTTTCACAGTTGCCAAAAGGGATATATCAATCATACACACTTACCCCCCTTCACATACACTTGCTACCTGCTGGATTCAAACCCCTATCTAGCTATGTTAAGACACTACAGACGGACGCATTAGTACAGTGCACTATTCGCATTACTGGGTGATTTATTTTCCCCTGATATACTTATAGGGTGCTGACATCATCAGAGTCTAGAAAGTGGAGTGATCATCCTGTGGTGTGTTTTCCCAGTTGCCAAAAGGGATGTTTCTTTCATACACACACTTACCCCCCCTTCACACACACTTGCCACCTGCTGGATTCTAACCCCTACCTAACTATGCTATGACACTACAGACGGACGCATTAGCACGGCACGCTATTCGGATTACTGAGAGAATCCTTTTCTCCAATATACTTATAGGGTGCTGACATCATCAGAGTCTAGAAAGTGGAATGATCATCCTGTGGTGTGTTTTCCCAGTTGCCAAAAGGGATTTTTCTTTCATACACACTTACCCCCCTTCACACACACACTTGCCACCTGCTGGACTCAAACCCCTATCTAACTATGTTATGACACTAGAGACGGACGCATTAGCACAGTGCGCTATTCGCATTACTGGGGAATTTCCTTTCCCCTGATATACTTATAGGGTGCTGACATCATCAGAGTTTAGAAAGTGGAATGATCATTCTGTGGTGTGTTTTCCCAGTTGCCAAAAGGGACGTTTCTTTCATACACACACACTTACCCCCCTTCACACACACTTGCCACCTGCTGGATTCAAACTCCTATCTAACTATGTTATGACACTAGAGACGGACGCATTAGCACAGCGCGCTATTCGCATTACTGGGGAATTTCCTTTCCCCTGATATACTTATAGAGTGCTGACATCATCAGAGTTTAGAAAGTGGAATGATCATCCTGTGGGGTGTTTTCCCAGTTGCCAAAAGGGATGTTTCTTTCATACACACACACTTAACCCCCTTCACACACACTTGCCACCTGCTGGATTCAAACCCCTACCTAACTATGTTATGACACTAGAGACGGACGCATTAGCACAGCGCGCTATTCGCATTACTGGGGAATTTCCTTTCCCCTGATATACTTATAGGGTGCTGACATCATCAGAGTTTAGAAAGTGGAATGATCATCCTGTGGTGTGTTTTCCCAGTTGCCAAAAGGGATGTTTCTTTCATACACACTTACACACACACACTTACCCCCTTCACACACACTTGCCACCTGCTGGATTCAAACCCCTACTTAACTATGTTATGACACTAGAGACGGACGCATTAGCGCAGCGCGCTATTTGCATTACTGGGGAATTTTCTTTCCCCTGATATACTTATAGGGTGCTGACATCATCAGAGTTTAGAAAGTGGAATGATCATCCTGTGGTGTGTTTTCCCAGTTGCCAAAAGGGATGTTTCTTTCATACACACACACTTACCCCCCTTCACACACACTTGCCACCTGCTGGATTCAAACCCCTACCTCACTATGTTATGACACTAGAGACAGACGCATTAGCACGGCGCGCTATTCGGATTACTGAGAGAATCCTTTTCTCCAATATACTTATAGGGTGCTGACATCATCAGAGTCTAGAAAGTGGAATGATCATACTGTAGTGTGTTTTCCCAGTTGCCAAAAGGGATGTTTCTTTCATACACACTTACCCCCCTTCACACACACTTGCCACCTGCTGGATTCAAACCCCTACCTAACTATGTTATGACACTAGAGACAGATGCATTAGCACAGCGCGCTATTTGGATTACTGAGAGAATCCTTTTCTCCAATATACTTATAGGGTGCTTACATGATCAGTGTCTAGAAAGGGGGATGAGCATCCTCTGGTGTGTTTTCACATTTGCTAGGGGTAACATTTGGACCAAGTGTGTGAGCATGCCCAGTTCAGTCTTCCCGTGGCATGTTGTGTGAAAGATGTCTCATTTATCTAAGTGTGTGAGCATGCCCAGTGTGGGCTTTACATATGTTGAACTCTGCAGCCCATAACATTTGTGGATGAGTGTGACCTTCAACAAATACCTGAAGTTTATGGTTGTGTGTTCTGTGCCATGTTGTGTAGTTACTGTCCGAATGCTTTTTGTGTGAACAAAACAGGAAGTATACTGTGCCTGCAGGTTTTGCATGGGATACTTTGTACACAATTGTCAACATCCGTTCATACTGACCTAACACTGTAGCACTGTCTAGTGTAGTGTTTCAGTACTTTCACTGTGGTGGTCAGTATCCTGGGCTTTAGTCCTATCACTGCTTTACATTTCCATAGTGTGCACAACAGCCTGGTTAGGGTCCAGTTGTGCACATCTGCACAAAGGCAGTGCCTCTACAGACCCTATTAATTGCTGCCCCATAAGCTTAACAAGTGTAGTCTGCAAATCTATGGAGAGGATCATAATTGAGCTCATAAACAAAGATATAGGGGACATGCAGACATTGTACCCATCCCATTTTGGCTTGGTCAGGGGCAGATCGTGCCTTTTGTACTGGGTTGACATCTTCAAATTGGTCACTTAGGCCATTGTTGGGGAAAGGCAGTCCATACAGCCTACCTTGGCCTTGCAAACACTTTCAACACAATACCCCACTCAGGTATTGTGGAAAACCCTAACAACTGAAATGTAAACCCATATGTCACAAGATGGGTTGCAAACTGGCTTAAGGACGGACCCACAGGGTTAGAGTTGCTGGCACTATGTTAGACTCCAGGCTGGTCACAGGTGGTGTCACACAGGGCTCAGTCCTTGGCCCCATTGTTTGTCATGTACTTCCCAGAAGTACAGGCCAACATGGGAGGACTTTGGATGACAATGTTAGCAGATGACTGCACACTGGGCACCATAGTGGACAGTGCATCACACACAGATATCCTTCAGAAGGGACTCACAGTAACTGATAGCTGGTGCCAGGGCCATGGCCTGAAGTCAGAATGCACAACATGTGTAGACATACCCTTCAGGAAAAGCAAGGTGACCCCAAGCTACCATATAGGTGGCAATCCTCTAAGCACAGAGGAGGTTATCATGGACCTGGGGACCCAGGTTAACAGTCACCATTCTTCTGAGACTCACATTGCTAAAGTGGCTAGGAAGACCTTCTACATTGCCCACCTGATCAGGCTGGGATTCACATCCAGATCTAGTGGGTCATTGTTCCCCTGTACTCTTCACTTATCAGACTGGTGATCAAGTTGAATGCCCTATTCTGGCTGTATCTCACACAACATCTGCAGCAATTGGAGACACCCTGACTGTCCCCCACCTAAAGGATCAAGGAACCCCAACAGCTGTCATATGCTGCCAGATTGACGACACTCACACTCTATTCACTCACATACCGTCTGCTTAGAGGTGACATGTGCCTGACATGCGAGGCCATGTCCAAACAGAGATTAATGGGCATGCTCCACCTCAGACTCAGAAGATCCACCTGAACCACTAGTGCAGGTGACTTACACCTTAGCAGGGATGTATGTTGGACATGTTGGAGGGATGGAGTTATCACTCGGAGACTCCCTATGCTGTGGAATACAATCCTGGTCCATTTGAGGCAGAGCACCTTGCTGGCTGTGTTCAAGAGGTATCTTGACCTAATGCTAGTCGGAGAATGTGTTTGTCCATCAACACATTGTAAGCGTAGTTCGACATGTCATATGTCTTGTTTAGTATACTGTGCCTCTGTCTACCTGTGACATAGCATTGATACCAAGGGTAAACCTCCCATCTCCCATCCACTCATTAGGATTCCTGTTGAGGGGACTCAACCAGTGTCTCTATGGACAACCTGTACTGGTAGTTTACTCATGTGTGGGGGTGGCTTCTGTGTTTTGGATAATGCAGTACAGCCTGTCCTATATATGTCAGTGCTGGGGTTCAGGTCCCTCATGTGCATAGCTCCCTGCCATTCAGATTGTACAAGGTGCAGCATGTGCATTGATTCCAGCTTGGACATGGCTTTCTACATCAGGCACAGCTTGCATCTGGGTGGACAGCATGGCAGTGTGTGGAGCTGCACTCTGTTTAATCAGACTACACATTACATGTGTTCCAGCTCTGTCATACTCCTGGTGAGGTACTGTTGTGGACCTTACAGGTGCTGGATGTGTGTGCATGAGGTACACCCCACAGGGGCTGTTGTGGTCATTTCTAATGCTGATGAAAGATAACTGCAGAACCAGAATGACCTCCCCTTAGCTAGATGTCAGACAGCATGGACCATACAATCACAACTGAAAACAGGGCCCTCTCCACAAAGGGAAAGTGTCCTGTCTGGTGGACCCCAGCCATAAACAAACTGTATGACAGATGAGGGTTACTAATGCAAGACAGAGCTACATCTCCAAAAGGGAAGACAGCTGTGATCAGCACTAGTAGAAAGCTACATTATCTCATAAAGACATGCAAGGTCAACTTGGGGACATAAATCACCAAAGACAATGAAGGTAACCACACTGCTTTCTTCAGTTATGTCAGACACCTGGTTGTGAACCCTCGGATATGCTCAGAGTTGGTACACAACAACATATATCCCAGTGACCTGACAGATATTGGCAACATTCCGGACAGCTTCAGTGCGATTTACCCCCTCCCTCACCCCCAAAACAAGATAGTTATCACTGCTGTATGTGACCTCACTGTCATCTTGTATGTCCATGTGAGAGCCACACTCAGCAAAGACAAGTACACAGCATCCATGGGACCTGCTGGTATCTCCAGTTGCATGCTATGTGAACTCCAGAAGGGGCTGGACCCATATATACAACTGCTATTTAACCTTAGTCTTGCTACAGGATATGTACCTGAACACTGGCATACGGCAACAGTGGTCCCACTCCACAAGGGGGATGCTTCCACAGACCATGGCAACTACCACCACACAGGCTTAACCAGCCTTGTCTGCAAAGATATGGGAGGAGTCATGGAGCTCTTACACAGACACATTACTGACCTACGGACCCTTGTTCCCACCTAGTTCAGCTTTGTACAGGGCAGATCCTGCCTTTTGCACCTTTGCACCCGAAAAGTACCTACCATGAAGATCAGGGTTCTTCAACACATGTCATATGCTTCCAGAATAGAGGAAGTCCAGCTTTGTTCAGTGTCATACCGCATACTTACAGGTGACCTATGCCTGACATACAAGACCATGTCCAATCAGGATTTGGTGGACATACTCCACTGCAAGCAATCCAAATCCACCAGAGCCATGAGAGCTGAGTATTTGAACCTCAGCACATACATGTATAGGACATGCTGGAGGGACAGAGTCATAACTCAGAGGCATCTCACACTCTAGCAGAGTATCCCAGTTCATGTTTGACAGAGTCCCTCACTGACTCTCTTCAGGAGACATCTGGACAACTGCATATGAGACGGAGGCACAGACTAGACAGAGACACAGTCATGTTATTCAATTACGTAAGGGGTCATAATGTGTCACTACTAAGTCAGAGGCACAATATTCAGAATCTATTCTGTACACTTATTACCACTATAAGGGGTGGCAATAGCCACATCACTATGGCTAGGCTTATACATGCACTAGGGCAGATAGCCTAGTAGTACACTATGACACTATGAAACACCGGTGTATGTGTAGCTATTGTCAATCAAACAGTATGATGTGGCTTGGGGGCTTGATATCTCCCTGTATTCCAACATTGTTTTGTCTATTCCTTCTAGCATGTCTAGGGATCAGTTGCTAGTGTCCTCTCCTGCTCAGCTGGTGAACCTGGGAATATTGAGGCACTGTTACAGTTGCCTCATGTACACTGACAACCCTCTCCTTCTGCCATAAAACACACATACATGTGAGAGATGCAACTATATAGCCAAAGTGGAGGCTGAGCTCTCTCAACATAGGACTAGCAAGACCAGAGAGAGGGTGAAGGTAACCACACACACATCTTTAATCCAGTCTCACATGGCACTGTCACAACTTAAGATCATACACATAGACACACAGAGACACTCTCGGAGGCTCTGATCAGAAGTCTACCAGAATGGCGGTGGCCACCACAGCAGACACTCACACAACTGCCTCCACAGGGCACAGCACATGCAACACATTGACCACAGAGTTGGTGTGCCAAACAGTCACAGCCCTTAAGGCCAAACACAATGCCGGACACACTTGTCATAGGTGACTCCATAGTCAGACACACTGATGTCCCACTCACCAGATCAGGTACAGAGGAGGTCACAGTAAGCTGCCTATCGGGCACTGGAATCCACCACATAATGCAAGCACTCAGGTCACTAAACTGCAACTACAGGTCTGACCCAGTCATAATCCATGCTGGTGTGAACGACCTGAGATGTACCTCCCTGGACTACATGGAAAGAGACATAGAGGATCCCTCTGATTATGTAGGCCAGGCAGGTATGACCCTGACCTTCGGCAGTATCCTACCTTCACCAAGTATGATGCCACATAAACAGAGACAAGATGATCAGCTGTAGTATTTTGCTTAGACTATGGTGTCATTCTAAGGGGGTCCAATGTCTGTCTGCCTGGGATGACATGCTGGACAGGCCACGGTGATTTGCAAGGGACGGCTTGCACCTGTCACCCCTGGGCTTCTGGATTTCAGATGATGCTCTTGCCACGCCCATTGTGCCTTTTTATGCAAGATTCAGATTCTACACCTACCACCCTAGAACACAGTAAAGGAAAGACACTAAGGGTAATGCTGCTCAATGCCCAAGGTCTCAACCTCAAGCTGCACACACTCTATGCCCTTCTCAGTATGTAGCACATTGATGTCTGTGCTGTGCCTGAAACCTGGTTCACAGCTTCTGACAGCACCCGGCACTATCGGGTGTTACCTCATATCATGCATTCCGCACCAGCATCCCGACAACACCAAGAAGGATGGTGGGTGTCCATATTCATCAAGGACACCCTCACCTCATGGTTGGTGGCAACACACGATGCATCAGAGACCATCCAGGTGCCAGTGACCGTAGGCAAGACTGCTCTGCAGTTTGTAGCATGTTACATGCCACCCGCTCAAACTCAGGTACCTCACACAGCTATCCTGCAAACACTGAAGGGGATAAATCTATCTCAAAACACCATCCTACTGGGTGATTCCAACTATCCACATATAGACTGGGATCACTAATCATGCCACAACACTCTAACACAAAGGTTCCAAGAGTTCATACACTGAAATGCCATGGAACAACTGGTCCCAATCCCCTCAAGTGGAGGCAACATACTAGAACACATCATCACGAACATGGGGTCACACTGTTCAACACCAGACATATACCCATCATTGGTGAGATCAGATCATGGACTATTCTCAGTGGGAGTCCACATCCCACCCACACCCCAGATGGGAAATGAAACGGTGAAGACCTTCTCAAATGCCGACTTCACATTTCTGAGGACTGGTGTGGTCTCTTTCAAGGCCCCCAGGCCAGCGGACACCATTACCCAAGCCACTGTATCACTTAGAAATGCCTTCTACCAGCACCTCCAGGACTGCATGGTTCAGGCAATCCCAAATAATAATGACTCTTTGTACCACAGGCAAGCATCCAGTCTGGTGGACCCTAGCCATAAACAAGCTGTACAACACAAGGAAGGAGCTACTACAAGATAGAGCGTAATCCGTAGGGGGAAGACACCCCTGCTCATTGTGAGTAAAACACTGGGTTCCCCCATACAATCATCCGAGGCATGTTTTGAGAGTAAACCCACTCAGGACTCCAGGGACAATCATGAGGCCTTTTTTACCTATGTATGAAACCTGGGAGGAAACTCCCAGATATGCTCAGACTTAGTTCAGAATAATGTTGATATCACTGCACCTACAGACATTGGCAACATACTGACTGACAGGTTCAGTGCAGATTTCTCCCCCCCTCCCCCCAACTGGGGGGGGTATGTACACCAGAGGATTGTAGCCCCCCAAACATCTCCACTGCTGGGGTGGGAACTGCTCAATCCAAGGCAGAAAACACTTTATCCATGGGACCAGATGGTGTCCCCAGTTGTGTGCTCCATGAACTCAATGAGTAATTACACCCGCAGTTAGGGCAGCTGTTTAATCTTAGCCTCACCTCAGGATATGTTCCCAAGGAGTGGCATACAGCAATGGTGGACCCACTTCACAAAGGAGGTGCCTCCACCAACCCCAGAAACTACCATCCCATCAGCTTGACAAGCCTGTTCTGCTAAGCTATGGAGAGGATCATAATGGGAATTCTAAATGAAGACATAGGGGACTTGCAGACATTGGATCCAATCCAGTTTGGCTTTGTCAAGGGCAGATCATGCCTTTTAAACTTGGTTGACTTTCTCAAAACACTCACCCAGGCCATTGACGTGGGCAAGGCAGTCCACACAGCCTACCTTGACCTGGCAAAGGCTTTCGACACAATACCCCACTCAGGTATCATTGAAAACATCACCAGCTTAATTGTGAACCCATACATCACAGCATGGGTTGCAAACTGGCTAAGTGACGGAACACACAGGGTCAAAGTTGCTGGTGCCAGTTCACACTCCAGAGCTGTCACAAGTGGTGTCCCACAGGGCTCAGTCCTGGGCCCACATTTGTTCAGTATCTACTTTTCAGAAGTACGAGCAAACACAGGAGGATTATGGCTGACAAAGTTTGAAGATGACTGCAAACTGGGAAGCATAGCTGGAAACCTATCTGACACAGACATCCTTCAGAAGGGTCTCATAGACACAGATAACAGGTGCCACGGCCATGGCCTTACATTAAACACTAAACAATGCATAGCCATACCCTTCAGGAAGAACAAGGTTACCACTACTTCCCATCTAGGTGGCAATCCTCTAAGCACAACGTAGGTTATCAGGGACCTGGGCACCCAGGTTGACAGTGACCTTTTGCTTGACACTCACATTGCCAGGGTAGTTTGGAAGGCCTTCTACATTGGCCACCTCATCATGCAGTGATTCACATCTAGATCAAGGGAGGTCATCGTTCCCCTGTACTCATCACACCAATGATTGCATACACTGCCCCATTCAGATTGTATGGGCCCACAAATTCCTCGACAGGAGGTGAAAGGGTCTCAAACATATTTCTTATGCTGCCCGACTGAAGGAATTCCAGCTGTATTCAGTCACTTACTGACTGCTCAGAGGTGATCTGTGCCTGACATACAAGGCTATGTCCAACCCAGACTTTATGAACATGCTTCACCTCAAGACCTCTACATCCATCAGAAATACAAGGGCAGGAGACCTAAACCTCAACACAGATATTAATAGGATGTGCTGGAGGGACAGATTCATCACCCAGAGAGTCCATATGCTGTGGAACAACATCCTGGTACATGTGGGGCTGAGCACCTCACTGGCTTTGTTCAAGTGAGATCTTGACCAATGGATGGGAGATTGCAGGTATACCCCAGGGATAACCTCAGTATCACTGCTTGACAGAGGCACAGCAAAATAATGGGCATATTATCCATCAACTTGCAGGGTGGCAGACGCCACAAAACTCTGGCCTAGGCTTATTAATGCCCTAGGGCAGATAGCCTAGTATGAACCTATGGACATAGGCCTGGGGCAGTTCCTGCTATTAGGACAGTGGTCTGCAGCAGGCTATTTAGTAGTAGTCGGTTTTAGCCATTGTTTTTTGACCATGGCTATTCCATGTTGCTTCTTGTTGTGGTACAAACATGGGTGTGTGGTTATCCATGCTATTTATTGCTAGACACCCTCATTTTGTATCTTGTTCCATGTTTTTGCACATGTACATCACTGTATGACGTGCAGCTGTTTCCACAGGGTCATATGCGTGGATATGGATGTTAGTTGGGGTCCTCAGGTGTGCATATTGTACATGATATTACATTACTTAACACATGGCATTCATGCCTCAGGTGGTGCTGCAGGGCCACCTCTGTCGGATACACATACTACACTCCCTGTACATTTGGAAGCAGGTTGTGTCATGTTAGGCATCCCTGTTACTGTATGAGTGAGTCAGAGCGGGTATCAGTCCCAGTGTTCCTACTGACCAAGCGTATGTGCTATGCGTTGCCTCTTTGCCAAGGCCAGGGCATACTGGGCACGCCTCCTTCTGCCTACTGGGACAAGGTCAGGTTGTTCCTCCTCCGAGTCAACCCCTGCCTGTGGTGGCCTTGGCAATGGTGGGGGGATGTTTGGCCCAGCCCTGTGCTGGTCCTGCTGCAGCTGTTTCCGCAGGATCATATTATGTAGCATAGCACATATCATGATCATTTGGGTACATGTAGTTGGTGTGTACTGCAAAGCTCCACCAGATGTGTCCAGACACCGGAACCGTGACTTGAGCAGCCCAAACACACGCTCTATGATATTACGTGTTTGTGCGTGTGCCTCATTATGGCGTTCCTGTTCAGGTGTGTGTGTGTGCATTTCTGATGGGTGTCATTAGCCACGGCTCAAGTGCATAACCTGCATCCCCCACTAGGTGTCCATGTGGGAAGTCCCCATTGGCAAATGATTGGTACAGCTGCGTCAGATGCCAGATGTGGGAATCGTGGTAGCTCCCAGGGCAGCCAGCACACACATTCATTATTATGCCCTGGGCATCACACACGACCTGGCAGTTGATGGAGGGGTATCCCTTGCGGTTAATGTAGACACTACCCCGCTCACTGGCTGATGCTTTGATGCGTATGTGCGTGCAGTCTATTGCACCCAGCACCTCAGGGTATCCTGCTATTTGCTGGAAGAGACGCATATTGCTGGCCACAACCTCACGGTCATTAGGGACATATATATGATCACTGACATGTGGTGACATGGCATCCAGGAACTGGTGCAGTACCCTGGAGGCTGATGCCTGTGATATCCCCATCATATCACCAGTTGGTCTCTGGAAGGTACCTGTTGCTAGTATTCTTAGGCCAACACATACCTTGGTTTCCACTGGGATGGGTTCCCCTCTGTTGGTTCTGTGTGTGAGGTGTGGCCTGCACAGCTCAACAATCTGCTGCAGGAGCTCTCTGTCCACTCTATAGCGCTCTACTATCTCCAGCTCATGTAACCCATGGTAGGTGACCCTGGGCCTGTATACTCTTCTCCTTCTCCTCACTCTGGGTTGTCTGTCAGCATCTGCATTGTCACCACCCTCAGCAATTTGCCTATGCCTGATTATAATAGCCATGGCAGCCCCTAGCATTTCTGCTCTGAGTTCAGCTTTATTTCAGTTTTCAATTCTGATAGCTTAGTTTCTGGCAGTATCTCTTGTGAGAAACAGCCTTCACTGCTCTTTGTTGTGTTTTAAGTGCTGGGCTGGGCTTCTAGTCTGCCTGTGTAATTGCCTGCTTGTAATTGTTTCCACCAATTAACTCCAGCAGTATTCCCTGGCAGTTTCCCTGCATTTTGGTTGTTTCCTGTTTCCTCTCTGTTTCCTGAGGGGGAGCAATGTGCACACCAGCTTAAACACGCTCACAGTCACTTAAACGCGTGCACACATCCCTACACAGTGTTACACGCGCGCACACATCCTTACACGGTGTTAGCTAGGCTGATTCATGCTAAAACGCACGCACACTGCCTTACACACGTGCACGCCTGCGCAAACAGTTGTAAACAGTTTGCAACACGCTCCCACATGTTGAACCTGCCTTACACGCGCGCACACGCGTGCATGCATGTATATCAAGAAACTTTGAGTGTAGGGATAGCATATACCCTCAATTTCTTGACTTTCCTAGTGTTCTGTTGGGACACACCTCCCTCTCTGATGTCTGTCTGTCATCTGTTACCTTACATTGCCCTCCAATCTGGTACATTTCTTTCTATCCTTCCCCTCCGTGATGTCACCTACCTCTTACTCTGTTCCTCCCCCTTCTCTAACTCTTACACTACTCAGAAAGTGCTCATTACCTATGTGGCAGTGTGATTCAGTATTGTAACCCTCATTTACATAGGATTGCCTAGTAATGCTTAGTTACATATCTTACACGGAGCTTCCCCCCCTTGACAACCACTAAATGGAGGCCATATTGTTTTTAGTCTGCAAGTCCCTCCATTGACATTCCATGTAATACATAAATCCCACAATTGTGGGCTTATAAGCTTCGGTTTTCAGTTTTAGGTAGCGCACCCCGTTTGCTGGTGCGCTACAGTTAAACACAAAAATCCCGTGAAAAAAAAAAAAGTTAAATAACTTATTTTTGCAACACTTTTTCATGCCAATGGCCACATATTTGGCCATTGGCATGCTTAATGACACATATGCACCCTTTATTTGGAGCTGACATAGCTCCGTTTTTGATTTTGCAGAAATGTACTCAGTTGTCAGCTGAGTACATTTCTGCAGCTAACACGTCCGTTACACGGACTGGTTTCTGCTTTGTGGATCGCTCAAATACCTCATTTGCATATCTTGGAGCTGCAAATGAGGTATTGAGCATTTCCACGCCCAGTCCGTGTAAGAGACGTTTTAGCTGTCTCTTACACGGAGGTTTGGGCTGTACCCGAATCGGGAGGCTTACACGGAGGCTTACACTACTCTTGAACTCCGTGTAAGCCTTCCTGAATCTGGCCCTATATTTTATCAGGCCTGTAAGATTATTGGTTATACCTCATAGACATATGGAATATAATCTTCAGAAATTCACCCTTTCAGCTTCCCAGGGTTTGCAGGGTGTGAGTTTCTTGGCTGAGTACAGGTAAGTGGCATAAGCATAACTACACTTCTGATGGGATTCACCATTCAGACATTTTATGTAGATTAACTGCTATACTGAAGAAAATGACTGTGCTCTAGACCATCTTGTAGTACCATCTAATATGACTGTGTATTTTAAATACATGATATTTGCACTGATATAGGAGCCAACAAATGTTTGTTTTCAGTTTGTATATTATCTAAGAGAGAAACCCTCGGTCTATGCTGTTCAACTTAGAAAATGAAATTGTACGTGCTAAGCAATTGTAATAGCTGTGTGCTATATAACTGTAACAATAAGTAATTGCCTTCATTCTCTGCCAATATTATCACACTGAACTCTGAAAGCAAATTCAACTATCTTTTAATCAGCTAGAAGAATGGATAAGAGACTCACAATTAATATCAAATGTCATAATTAATTAATTCATTCATTCATTCATTTATTCATTCATTCATTGACGCTCTTCACACAATGTGTAAGCTGCAAAATTATTTCCCAGATTTGATCTTCATATTGACAATATCATGTCAAAAACTAACCAAAAACCGGGCACACTATATAACATCAAATAATAATTCTCCCCAAATACTTCATATTGCAAATACATTTCTTTGGCTTCTAACACTTTTGTCTCTCCACTGGCAGGAATCTTGCTCTTCTGCTTTACATTATTTTGGTACTATAATTACCTTACTCTTCTCTTCCTCCTATGTCTACAGCTATAATGTCCATAGTTCTCCTAACCAGCCTGCCAGGAATCTGACTCTTACACTTCACATAATTACTTACTTGGATCATGCTTCTCTGCCTTCCCTTCCATGTCTATACCAACACATCAGTGCTCAACATTAATTTATATTCTTTGTATATTCTTCTTTTCTCTTAATATTGCCATATACCTACTCTGTAAATGTTTTCTCTAGTCTTCTCCACTTTCTATCCTCTTAATTGTCATAGTATTGGATTTTTTTAACCACATATACCTTTTTTTAAAACTTTCCTTCTTACATAGCTTGACCTCTTTCAAATAATGTGCACACGCATTCTACACTGTAATAATGTTATTAAGTTTATATTGCTCTGTGCAGTTTATTTATTAATAGATCATGTTGTAGGTGACTCCAGATAAAACTCTAATAAATGCTGTCAGTTATATGGTATATGTAAATAAGTCCACGCAATATATTTTGTCTGTTGTCTTACAGTGCATATGGAACATATATCTTGAATTGTATTTATTTTAGCTTAACTTAAATTGCATCTTAAATGCGGACCTTTATAACAAAGGCTTTCTTGGGAAAAAAGGTTAAATGACCCAATAGGGCTGTCCTGGTTAAAGAATGGAAAGTTATTAACAAGTAAATAAATATACAATACCATATGCACATTACAGGCCACACATTTCCACCACAATGAAATACATAAGATAATACACACTGCACATAACAGTGCTGTGATGATGGCAACTGTGTAGCACTCCTGCAAATAAGATTAGGATTAGCTACAACTAAAACTACTGTATATTGTTCCCTATCTAACATTGCACGCAAACTTGTAAAATCCAAACCAAGGGGTAAAAAGGACACCCAGACAAACCATTTGGTAAAAATTGCAAGAAAGACCCAGCAAAGACAGAGCTTTTGCTGTTTAATACATTATACCACAAGAAAAATGTACTCTGCTAAAATTACATCACCGTAATTCTCTACACTGACATTTTGACCAATAGTAATAAATCTACAAAATGTGCACATAGCACATTTAAACATGTCTTTATGTATACCATTTGAATAAATGCAAATATCCTTTTCTTTTAATAAAGATTTTACATTTTTAGCTTTTATTATTTATAAAGTCAAGTTGCACCCCTAATGTTTGTTCTAATTCCATACTACCAGCATAACCTTTTTCCTGTCCATTAATCACTTCATTCTAACAACAACATTGTTATTATGCAGTATTATGGTTTCATAAATGTTGTGTCATCTTTATTTTACTTTTTAGCAAGAGAACACACTGCATCTTTTCCATAACCTCTTTCCAAAAACATGATTATAGCTCATTCAAACATGCTTCAAATATCATATTATTGCTTGTTACCTAAGAGTCAGATAACAAAGGATTTGTGGAAGTCAGTGGAATGCACCAAGTTTATCATAACTCTTGCAGGAAAACCAAGCAATATTTTAATGAGCATCAATATTGAAATAGTACCTTGGCATAACACAAGAAAACACAGTCAGTAAGTTCAGCACAACAGAAAGAATGTCCAGAGCCTACAGCCTTAACAAGCAATACCCATAAATAAATATGAATGTACTCATATGGAATGTATAAGCCATCATCATCAACCTCCTATTTCCATTTTCTATATGGGGTTGGGGTGTCCTGTTAACAGTCACCATCTCTCTCTATTGAATGCCACATTCCTGCCTCCTTCGACACTCATGCTTGACTGTTACAGATCATCTCTCACATAATCCATCAATCTCTTTGCTGGATGCCCCTCATTTCCTCTTGCCTTTTTCCTGTCTGTCCCAAATCTTCTTCAGCAGACTGTCTTCTGCTTTTTGCACATGTGCCTGAACCACCATAATCATACCTCTCAACCTGGAAACATCAAATATCTGGACAAAGGCCCATGAAAAATAGATACAAATCTGTACGCTGGTTAACATAAAAATTGCATTCATAATTATGTAACCCCTCCCACTCCAATGGAATTGTAGGATACTAACTTTCAAACGCAAACTGAGGAACAGACATCCAAAATATGGCCCCAGATCCTGTAGTAAATGGTAGCCATTTTTTTAAATGTGTAGCAATGATATTCAGTGGGAAGGGAGAAGATGATTAACTTTGGTATTTTGTTTTTGGTGACTTGCAGTATGTGGGTTTTGTGGTAAAAGTAGGTATTTAATGGTAGGCAATATTCTAATCTTAGCAAAAGAATAATATAGTTTGCTAGAACCTCCAAAAGTCATTCTCTATAGCCTACTGATTAGTGGCATAGCTAGAGTTTGTGCCGCTCCAGGATGTCTTCCAGTTTGCCACCCTTCCCCTTTACAATATCATGGTTGAATGGGCCCCCCCCCCCCCATACACAGCCCTCTTCCCTGCACCCATTGCAATGTCCCATTACTTGGCTATTTTTCCCCATTTACCATAAACACTGTAGCATGCATACTGCTTTACTGCTACAATGATTATTTGGATTTTATTTAAATCTTTTATTTTACATTTTATAGCACAAACACTAATAGACATCTGCTAAACAAAGAAATACAGTCTCACAATGAAAATAGACTTAGCATTAAAACTTCTCTACCCTTGAAACTCACATTCATTGAAACAACATTTAAACCCACATTCAAAGAAAATTCATCTGGCTGGTGGCGGATAAAGATTACCTTTGGTCTGTTTTCAAATCATAGGCCCCCTTGCACATGAAAAATACATGTGTTCTTTGACACACCTTCCTGATTGTATTAAATTATATTCCTTGCATAATACAGCACATTTGTTACAGGGCATTTTAAATGTATTGTTTTGAACATTTTTCTAGTAAGCAATTAAACAAAATGCATGAAACAATAATGACAAAGCCTCCCAATTCAGAACATTTCCGTCATAAAAGTCTACTCAAACTTATATAATCTACCAGTACCAGTAAATATGCACAATCTCTGCAGAAGTAAAAGTCATCTAAATAATTCCACATTAAAGAGATCTGTAACTAATGCAGAGGTTGCTGCTAGTAAACAACTTTATATTTCATTGTTTCATGTACAAATAAAGTACTTGTTGCCTTTGAGGAATAAACTGCCTATGTTACATTAAAAATGATAAGCTAGCAATATTGCAATAGGGAATGGATGGCAAACTGATAACAGGTTCATAGTTACTAGGTATCTATGCTAAAGAGGACATTCTCAGGACTGCAACATCCACCCCTTTTAAAAGTACAACACAGTACAGTATCAGCACTCCATCTACATACTGGAGGAGTCGAACCCACAGCCTTCTGCATCAAAAGCAAGCATTTTACCTGTTGTGCTACTAACAACACGTACAGCTTTGGCATAAACAGCACTACATTTCTCTTCCCACGAAGAACTACAGCACAGGAAATCTGGAAAAAGACCCAATTTATTGGTGGGCCAATGATAAAGACCACAAACCAGGGACACATTTTAAACATTGCTTGTATAACCTTAGAAAAGTTGCTAGAATAAAATGTTTTGTGTTACCATGCATTTCCTGAAAGATAGGAAGACTAAAATTTAAATGGCTATCATTATGTAATGAATGCAGTTCTCACTGATTTGCCAGAAAACCACACATTTTAAGAGGACTTGACCAAATGTATGAGCCAAACATTCCAGACATTCTCTAAAACTTTGAACAGTTGAGAACTTTGGACTTAACCCTTTGAATCACAAGTGGTGCTGGTACGGGTAGAGAATTTAGGCTCTTGCTTCTTGCACCTAAGGTACAGGGTTTGAGTCTGAGTAACCTAACCACCAGTTATACCTAACTGAGGCATTTCACACACACAACCCCCCCGAAGAGAATGTAACTGCTGTTTCTCTCACACACACCCAAGATAATACAACTGCTGTTTCTCTCACACTTACCTAACAGAATGCAAGAGGTATGACTGCTGTTTTTCTACATGTAAGTATAGAACACTGCCTTTGGAAAGTAACGAAGCCCATGCAGCATGCAGGAAAAAGAAAAACAGCTTAACAGATTTCTCCTTGCACATAAGAAAACATTAACAGATTTCTCCTTGCACATAAGAAAAATTTAAGCTCCCACAGTCTTATTTTGCCTTACCTGGAGGAGCTGGGGAAGAAGATGCACTGCCTGCATAACATACGGACTGGTCTGCAGCAAGTTAAATTAAATTATGTAATGGTTCGGGCATTCTGACAGGCTGCCTGCATGTGAGTCATTCATCCAAAAAAAAAAAATACCTGGGAAATATGGAAATTAAAGGGGCCAGTTGGGAATTTGTGGCACCCCAATATTTTGCCCTCAAAACCGGTATTTACCGAGAAATTTGGTACGGTTGAGAGGTATGACCATAATCTGTTCTTTTTGATCTTTTCTGCAATTGTAACTACTTTGGCTTCTGCTTTGACGTCCTCATTTCTTTGTCTGTCCCACAGTTTGCATCCTACCACCCATCTCAGGCACTTCATCGCCATCACATCTAGCTTCATCAACTGCTCTGTCTCACTGCCCACTTTTCTGTACCATACAATAGTACTGGTCACACCACTGTTTTGTAAACCTTACTTTTCAGCTTTTTTCACATTCTTCTGTTACACACTACCCCTGAAACTCTGTGTCAGTTGGCTGCAGCCTCTCTGATTCTAGCTTTGACTTCCTTTCTCTTCAACCACCCCTCTCAGTTACCTGAAGCTCTTAAACTTGTCCACTGTCTTCCTTTCCACCTCAATTCTCAGCTTCTTCTGATTTCCCTAATTTGCTGTCATTGCCACTGTCTTGTCTGTATTAAGTTTCATCCCAGTTGCCTTCAGTGTTACATTCCATTCCCCTATCCATTGCAAACGTTCTTGCTCTAAAGTCTGCCTGTGATGTCACATCATCTACATAAAGCAACTTTGTTGATCTGTCCACGCTGACCTGTTTGATAATGTAGTCTGTCACAAGTATGAACAGCAGTAGGCTCAGAACTGAACCAACATGTACACTGACTCCTACTGAGAGCCCCTTTGTGAAACTGAACACTGTTCATACTTGAGTCATTGTGTCCCTGTACATAGCCTGTACTAATTCTATCAATGTTTCTGGGACTTAGAGCCATGGCAGGACTGCCCAAATCACCTTTCTTGGCACTTTGTCATATGCTTTCTCCAAGTCTATAAATGCCCAATAGAACTCTCTCCTCATCTTTAGCATCTTCTCATCTTTCTGTCTCACTGCAAATATTGGGTCAGTTGTGCTGCAGCCTGATCTGAATCCCAACTGCTCAACTCCACCTTACTCTCTAGAGCTTTGTGCATCCATTTATCAATCACCCTCTATAGGTCTTTCATGCAATATGACAAAAGGTTGATACCTGTGTACTGCCCACAGTTGTGGATGTCCCATTTGTTCTTGTAAACTGGCATGATTATGTGATATATACAAATGTGTCAGTTGTTATCTACTGATGTGCAGTATTTGACATGTCATAATAGCAAGAAGTTAAAAGAACATAAATAACCGTCCACTGTAAACTATGCATACATCCGCAGTACACTGACTGATTCCACTGTAATCTGCATATAAAACTTTAAAAAAGTATATTTATTATATATATTTATTTTATTTACATTTGTTTACGGGGGAGGTCCAACTGGGCTAGTAGTCCATTTTCAGTGGAGGCCAGGAGAGGAAAGCTCCATTACAGATTACTAGATAAACAAGAAGAAAGGTTGTACTTATATAGCTTGATAATTTCAGACATAACTACACTATTTTGACAATAGTTTTCAAGTACACATAGCACTTATGAAGCATGATATATATTTGTAGAATCCATTGGAATCCACAAAAAAAAATTATAAAACAATTGTTTTGCTATCAAGCTGGCATATAGGGCCACATTTACAGCAGTAATTGTGGCTAACAACATAAGAAGGGTGTTGCACATATAGTGGGAACACACATAATGGATACACCACAGAAAAAGGGTGATAGAAATGTAAATAGTGCATGAGATTAATAGGAGAGAGACACACGTGAGAAACGTAAGAACAGGAAGATCAGAGGGAGGGTCAGAGGGACATTGGTATTTTTTTTTTTTTGTATGGAAATAGTCTCCTTTTTCATTTTTTAGAGAATCAAAATATTGTTAAGAGGATGGGAAATAGAAGAGGAAAACAGTGCAGGAAAGAAACAACAAATGCCCCACCATAAGTCATACAAAGGTAGGTAACATAAAAAAGGCAGGTTTTGTTACACAGACAACACACATACAGACTGTAAAGAAGGGATCAATTAAGTAAAAGAACAGGGTAGGGATGCAACTCAGGCATGATCCACCACACTGAAATAAATAAGGTAATGTGTCAATTCAAGTGACCGTGCTGTGATGTAGGCAGTTTTGTGACAGTCATGCAAATAAGATTAGGAATGGTGTTAGGCAAATGACAGAGAACAATAAATGAGAACAATGGCCAGTGCAGCACACAGCAACCTACATATGTAGCCATGCATTTGGCTGTTGGCAGTGCAAATACAACTCACTCAGCAGCAGGGCAAATTAAATCTGCACAAACAAATACAGGATTGCAGAACTAGAGATCATGTTTGATCTGACAACCATGCATTAAAGATGCAACCATCTATCCACAAAACCAAGCGACAGTTCTGCAGTGCATGTCTGTATTATTGTGAGCATAATAAATACAAGCTGGACAGGAGACATGTCAAAGTTTTGGCCCATGGAACATCACATGCCAGTGAAAGCAATAATGGTGGTCAATTATGCAATGAGACTATCTGTTATACATGTGATGTACCCAGAATTTGCATCCCAATATGCTTCAATCAAAGATTAAACAATGACACACAGTGGTATGTTACTGTGCACTAAGTCGATGGTGATGGGCATTGCAGCACAATGATGTAGAGCAACAAAGAAGCAGGAATGCCAACACTGACAAGAAGCAAACTCATGTAATATCAGTACAGATACCAAACAAGTGGTAGCCTCACATAGTATGGCTGTGTATTGCACATAAGTGACATACCTGTTTGGTCAGGTGAAGTGCCTCAGTAGCACAGTGCCATCACAAGTCACTGATGTAACTGTCCCTCAAAGGTACACATGAATGTCTGCTCATCCTACATGTGTATCATGCAAATGTGTATCATATTAGCAAAAAGCATCAGTTTGAAGGACTGTGGTCACATTAAGACCAATGAAATAATGCACAACCATTATGAAACATTTTCATACTAAATACACAGCACAGTTATGTCTGAATCAAAACAACGAACAGGCATGTGTCTCTAAAACAATACAATGTGCAAAAGCGAAATGTGCAAAATCAGCAGCCAATCGATGTCAGGTTTTATGCAGCAAGGTGCAGACTAAATTGTGATGTGTACAACATGCATATATGGCAACATGTAGGAAATGTGAGTGTGTGTGTGTAAGTAATACACAAAACAGTCATGTACAACCCAAACCCTGAATGCAGCATAGGTTGTCTCAAAACTGAATGACTACTACGACATACCACATACTTATTTATTGGCATATATTCAATGGGAAAGTCCACTGGGCCTGAGGAAGTCCATTTTCAGTGGAGGCCTCGGAGAAAAGCTCCAAGTAAATATGACAGAGAAAAAAAGAGGAAAAAAATGTACTGTCATCCTGTCCTGTGACAAAAGGTGGCATACTCACAAAAACAGATACAAGTGTAACAGTTACACTTGTTCAACTGGAAAGTAAACCTGTAGTTTACCACAGTGTGGAGTAGCACATGTGTACAGTAAAAAAACAAAAACGGTCAATGGTTAATACCGTGTGAGCATGAAAGCCATACAATGTATACTGTGCTGTAGTAATACATATAAATAGCTGCAACATGCACCATGATGTACACTCAGATTAACATATGAACAATGCATTGGTAGTGCAGCATAATAATTGGACAGAAAGACAGATAGAATATGTACATGACAGTGACCCCCATATACCTACTATGAAATATGAGTGCACAATGGTGGCACATACACTGTCTTCTGAGTAACACATGCACCCCTGCAATGACACTGGTCAACGTGAGTGAATGTCTCTACAGGTTCAAATGTCCAAGTTTATGTGCAAAACACACATATGGTATGATAAACATATGGGACACAGTGACATAATGAACAATAGTTGCACATACACACAACACATACTACTGGGGTACATATTGTAATAACTCATTATTATGACCCAAGTCTGTTTTAAATAGTCCACAAAGAGACTAAATGCTTTCATGGCAATAAAAATTATAGAAGCTAGACAAGTCTTTAACACAAGTGCATATATCAGGATAGAAGGACTGCATGACATTGGAAAATGTGTGAATGAATAATAACAGACACTGTTAGGAAAGGCCACGTATGCCTTAGTCCATCAGCAGAGCATGTTGTAATGTGTACACCTTCACAGGGATTCAATAAACTCTGTGTAGGCTTAGTGCAAAGCCAACATGAAGTTTATGTGTTAGCTCGATGAGCAGCAGCGCTAATTGCATATGCATGCCGTACACCAAGCTTTTCCAGATACAAGCGAGGTTACATGGCCAAGAAAACCATGCAGAGCAGCATAAATGCAGAAAAATATTGGCATACAAGTTTGCATATGGGCAAACTTGCTCTTTGAGATTGTGTGGATAGCCACATTGACTGCTAGGAGTGGAAATACTCCAATGACTGCAGTATTAACACATTATAGAAAAGTATATTCAGTGCATTGTACACTATAAGTTCTTGCAGACTGAAATAATGGATATTGGGATGATCAGCAATGGCAAATACAACTCAACATAAATACACTAGGCAGGGAAAGGGCGCTGATTAAAATGGCCACAGACATGAATGATAGAAATGAAGAAAGAGGAAGAAGGCATGCAAAATAAAGTAATGTAGACATGCTTGGATATGTCAAAGTGTGTACACTTTCAAGGCAAGTCAGTAGCATAACATTATGCACATATGTAGATAGCACAGCACAAACTCCAGTTTATATCTCCCTGTGTGATTATATTATAGCATCACACATGATACTGTATATGTGAACATCACACAAGGTTACATTTAAATGGGAATGATTACATGTGCTATAAACATCACTGACATGCTCACTGAAGAGGACATTTAGCAACAATGGTATATACATAGGGGGCATGTGCATGTTGTAAAGAACTACAAAAGTACTTACTTGAATATGACTGAAATGTCAGCATACCTCACAAACGATCATGAAGACACAGGAACAGACTCATAGACAACTGCTAACAGAAGCAGGCACAACCAGAAACTATTTTTAAATATTAGCAACAGTAATATGACATTGCCTGAATATGTGAGTTTAAGTTATTACAACTATAATAATTACAATTTTCCTGTAACAGGAAGTCACCTCCCCTTTTCCAATAATATACTGGCTTTGGAGGGGTTAAATGGAACAGTGCAAAACCTGGAGGTGAATACAGGGGCAATCCTGGCTATATGAGAGGTTGGAATGGCACATACGCAAGCCACATATGCAAGAATCAAAGCCATGCCAACAATGTTGTCAATGATCTCTGCATTTACCGGGTGCAACACAGAAATACATATCACACATGCATCTTGTACAACACCATGAAGAGAAGTCTGCACTGTCAATTACTTTTTGGTATGCATAGGTTCATAGGTTCATACTAGGCTATCTGCCCTGGGGCAATTATAAGCCTAGCCCGATTCTGTATGGCTTACGCCACCCCTTGATTTGAGTATACTGTGCCCTTTTTAAGGTTTAGTTTACTGTGCCTCTGTCTAATAGTGACACGGAAGTAATCCCTGGGACAAACCTACGATCCCCCATCCACTTATCGAGATTCTTCTTGAAGAGATTCAGTGAGGTGCTCTGCCTCACATGAACTGGAATTCTATTCCAGAGTGAAGGGAGCCTCTGGGTTATGAACCTGTCCCTCCAGCAAGTTCTATTTATTTCTGTGCTGAGGTTCAAGTCCCTCGAGCGTGTGGCTCTAAGGGATTTAGATTTACTGAGGTGGAGCATGTCCATTAATTCTGGATTTGACATAGCTTTGTATGTCAGGCATAGATTGCCTCAAAGTAGGCGGTATGCAACTGAGTAGAGCTGGAGTTTTTTTAACCGAGCAACATATGGCATCTGTTTGAGACCCTTGATCCTCTTGGTGAGATACTTTTGGGGTCTTTCTAATTGTTGCAGGTGTCGGGTAAGGTACATCCCAAAATGGGCATTGTATTCTATGATAGGCCTGATGAGGGATGAATAAAAAGGCACGATTACCTCTCTTGATCTAGATGTGAAACCCTTCATGATGAGGTGGGCTATGTAGAAGGTCTTTCAAACCACTTTGGCAAAGTGGTTTTCAAAGGAGAGATTGCTATCAACTTGGGTCCCCAGGTCCCTAATAACTTTCTCTGTACTTAATGGGTTTCCACCTATGTGGTAATTTGTGGGCACATTGTTTTTGCCAAAGGGTATGACTATACATTTTTTGGCATTTAGCTTTAAACCATGGTGCTGGCACCAGTTATCTGTCTCTGTGAGACCTTTTTGAAGGATGATTGTGTCAGCTGGAGAGTTGATTATGGCACCCAGTTTGCAGTCGTCTGCGAACATGGTGAGCCATAGTCCTCCCACGTTTGCCTGTACCTCGGAAAAGTATATACCGAACAAGAGTGGTCCCAGGACAGAACCCTGTGGGATGCCACTTGTGACCAGTTTCGAGTCTGACATGGCTCCAGCAACTCTCACTCTGTGGGTTCTGTCTTTGAGCCAGTTTGCGACACATCTTGTGACATAGGGGTTTATATTTAAGCTGAATAGCTTATCTATGATGCCCGGGTGGGGTATTGTGTCAAATGCCTTTGCAAGTTCCAGATAGGCTGTGTGGACTACCTTCCCTTCATCTATGGCTTTGTTGACTGTTTCAAAGAAGTCAACCAGGTTTAAAAGGCAGGATCTGCCCTTGACAAAGCCGAACTGGGTAGGATCTAGTGTCTGTAGGTCCCCAATGTCTTTGTTTATGAGCTCCATGATGATCCTCTCCATAGCCTTGCAGACTAAGCTAGTCAGGCTTATGGTGTGATAGTTTCCAGGGTCCATAGAAGCTCCACCTTTGTGGAGTGGGTCCACTGTTGCTGTACGCCATTCTGTGGGCACATATCCTGTAGTGAGGCTGAGATTGTATAGCTGTTTTATTTGATGGATTAGTTCCTCTTGTAGTTCATGTAGGACGCAACCTGGGATGCCATCTGGTCCCAAGGAAGCAGTGTTTTTTGCTTTGGAGAGGGCAGCCTTCACCTGAGCATCTGAGATGTTTGGGAGGCAGCCCTCTGCCGGGATAGATACTTGCTCTTTTGGGGGGGGGGTGGAGAAGTTTGCACTGAACCTGTCTGCCAGGATATTGGCGATGTCTGTGGGTTCAGTGTATTTTTTGTCGTTTAGAATCAACTCAGAACAAGTCTGGGAGTTGCATCCCAGGTTTCTAACATAACTGAAAAAAGCCTTATGATTGTCTTTGGTGTCCTGTGCAATTTTTCTCTCGAAGCTGGCCTTGGAGGATTTTATGAGGGATCGTAATTTTTTGCTAGTACTGATCAGAGATGTCTTCCCTATTAGGGATTTTGCTCTAGCATGTAGTAGCTTCCTCCTTCTGTTGTACAGTTTATTTATGGCAGGGGTCCACCAGAACGGATGCCTGCCTTTGGATGATTGGGTCTTGGTTTTGTTTGGGATAGCATGATCCATGCATTCCTGGAGATGTCCGTAGAATGCATTTATATAGGATTCTGCAGTATGGGCTGTAGTTTCCCTGGCCCCGGGGCCTTGAAGGATTCCACTTTGGTTTTGAGAAGTGAGAAGTTCGCTTTTGAGAAGTTTTTCACTGTGGTTTTCTGGGCTGGGGGTGGGGTCGGGATGTGGACATCCAGTGAAATTAATTTATGGTCTGATCTTACCAATGAGGGATATACTTCTGGTGTGGAGCATAGAGTCTCCATGTTTGTAATGATCAGGTCTAGTATGTTGTCCCCTCTTGTGGGAGTGGTGACTAGTTGTTCCATAGCATTTGAGTTTATAATTTCCAGGAATCTTTGGGCTAAGGTGCTGGGGCTTGAGTAGTGTTCCCAGTCAATGTTTGGGTAGTTGAAGTCACCCAATATAATGGTGTTCGGAGAGATCTTCATGTTCTCCAATGTTTTCTGGAAAGCCGAATGGGATTCCTGACTTTGAGAGGGTGGTCTGTAGGATGCTATAAACTGAAAAGCAGTCTTGCCCACTGTTAGTTGCACATGGCTGGTCTCCGATACTTCGTGCAATGCCACTAACCTGGAGGTGTGGATATCCTTGATAAATATGGAACTCCCCCTCCTTTTGTGGTTCGGTCTGGGTTTTGGGGCCGAAAAGCATGATACGAGGTATAGCCTGGTAGTGCTGGGGTGCTCTCTGGAGCCTTGAACCAGGTTTCTGTCACTGCACAGATATCGATGTTCTCCATACTGAGGAGAGCTTCGAGTGCATGCATCTTGAGGTTAAGACTTCTGGTGTTTAGCAGCATTACCCTTAGTTTCTTGTTCCTTGTGCTGTCTATGGGGGTGGGTTTGACTTTTGAGCCTTGCCTAAAAAAGGCACTGTGGGGGTGGCAAGAGCCTTTGCCAATATCCGAAAGCCCAGTGGTGACAGGTGCAAGCCGTCCCTAGCAAAGCAACGTGGCTTGTCGAGCATGTCATCCCAGGCTGACAGACACTGGATCCCCTTTAAATGACACCAAAATTTTAGCCAGTTGTTAAAATCGATCATTTTGTCTTTGTACTGTGGCATCATTCTAAGTGACCTGAGTGCTTGTGTTATGTGTTGGATCCTAGCACCCGACAGGCAGCTCTCCGTGACCTTCTCTTTATTCAGCCTGGTGAGCAGGACATCAGTGTGTCTGACAATAGAGTCACCTATAACAAGAGTATCAGGTGTGTTATTCAGCATTAAGGGCTGTGGCTGCTTGGCACACTGACCTTGTGGGTTATGTGTTGTGTGTGTTTTGTTTTGAGGTAGCGTTTGCTTGGATGTCTGCTTTGGAGGTTTCTGTTGCTTAGGTAGATTTTTATTTAGAGCCTCCGAGTATGTTTTTGTGTATTTATGTGTTTGGTTTGCTGATGTGGTGGGACTATGTGATACTGGAATTGTGTTGTGTGAGGTTACCTTCTCCTCCTGACTGGTTACACCAGTTTTGAGATGAGAGAGCTCAGCCTCCATTTTGGCTAAATAGTTGCATCTCTCACATATATTTGAACCTGTTTGGAGGAGGATAGGGTTGTCCATAAATCCAGGGAATAGTTCTGTATGGTAAATGAGATCTGTGCAAGCTCACTGTGCCAAATGTAATACACTCAGGAAGCATCCCTGGCTGACATAGGTATCAGGCATAAGGTCGGATAACCACATTTGCAAAGAACACACTATTATGAGTGGATTCCATAATTATAGCCAAGTACTGCATGCATCTGCCACATGTAATAGCAATGGATATTGTCTGATGCATCTGCAACTGATGAGTGAATTAAGAAGTGATGTGTTAAAATGAATGTTACAGCAGTATGTGAGATGGATGGCAATGCATCAGTTATGTCCATGTGCAGAGAAACTACAGCAGTGCAAAGACTAGTGATGAGTGAAGAAGCTGTCACTATGATATTGTTCACATATCAAACAATGCATGGAACACACTATATAAAAAGATGTCAAACCTCAAGACATGTGCCACACGGTCACTGTCCCTCTGGCATTGCCAGTGTAAATGTTATACTAGCATGAAATCCTGACATGCATGCATATATGTTCAAGCAAACTCTCAAGTGGTAATACTGATGTGATGTACTGTTACATCCGTGATGCTATACAGTCACATTATAGCTGTACCTAGGATACAAGTGGACGTCTTACATTCATAGGATAGTAGGCAAGTACTATGCTAATGTTCCAAGAAGACATAAAAGCCTAGCCATATTTAATATGAGTTTCACAATTTTAAATACAGATATGTTTAGTCAGGCTTATGGATCTATAATTATCTATATTGGGTGATGGCTCCCCCCTTGTTTATACAGATGACTGTTGCTGTGCAGATTTCTGCCAGAAAACAGTCTGTCTGGTGGCTGTGGTTAAGTAGGGATCTAACTGTGTCTGCTATGTCATGTTTTAATTTATTGATAAGGCAAACTGGGATGTTATAAGGGCTGATGTGTTTTTAGCCTTACAGATTGCACAGATGAGCTACTCTCTTCAGAAAATATGCTGAGTAATATTTGCATGTATGCTTTGGTTGACATGCAGAGGCGACAGGAGGTTGAAGTTTGACCCAAATCTGCCAGCTAGCAGGTTGTCTATTGCCTCTGGTTGAGTATTGGTAGTGCCATTCACAGTCATGTGTGTGCATAGCTGTATATTCCCCCTAAAGATTTTGTACTTGCTTAAAAAAGATTTGTAATAACACCTCCAAATAAACCTTGGGTATGCATTACATCATACATAGTGGAACTGTTAACACAGTCTTACAACTCTACCTATTTCATGTTATTACATCACTTGCACATCATATGCCTGTATGTTTATCATTGGAAGCATGTGTTTGATGGCTTTGATACTATATATGGAGACCTTACAAATGAGGTGGCTGTAGTGTAGTGCATGCAGAGCAGTTAATGACTTAAATTACTGAGTGTCACACAATGCTACTGGGCAGCACTTGAAAAATCCTTGTGAATAACAACACAATTGTCATATGATGAATTCCCCAAGGTTGCAAGTGAATCTGAACTGGCTATATGTTTGTGTATATATCAGCATGACAATATGTGGGTGAAAAAAGGTATATTTTCCCATGTAATCAGTATCATACAATACTGTTGTATGTCACACACACAGCATTTCATGATGGCAGATATACACATCTGCCATACTGCAAGTGTCACTGTACTGGTTGAAGGAGAAATGTGTAGAATGTTAACACATTTCAGTACATGAACACATGCCTTACTAAGGCAACAATACACATAGCATCATTCTGTGTCAACAGTCCTCAAGAGGTATATTACTACAGCTGGAAGGAAAATATAATCAAATGGTAGCACTGGCCATCAGTACATTACCTTAAATCACTGATTGGAATACAGAGATGTAGGGCTACTGTAAATCCACACTTCAACACAGCGCATGTAAGTGACAGCAGCATTGACATGCAATCTTCATAGATTCATAGCCCATTACTAGGCTAATTGCCAATAGATTTTAGGCATTATTATGGCATTTAAAAAAACAACAATCAGTATATCTATAATGAATGAAGATAATAGGAGTATGTGGATATGTGTTTATGTATTTGACTGTATTACTGACTCTGTCCATATGTGACGTGTACCTCCCCATGACAGAATTAGCAATCATGCATCCAATGGTCTACAGTTGGCTTGCAGAGGGTCATGGAAGGGCTGTCTTTCATGATGTATGCATGCATTTCTAAGATAATGACATCATCCTGGGTTCTACAAAAAGCATGTTACATTGGCAGAGGGAATTAGGAGATCTTGGATTCATAGGACTATGTTAAAGGATCTCCTGAGTGTGATTCAAATGAAAAGATATTCAAAATATCATATACTGGCATTAACATACCACCTGCCACACTTGCACAACAGTTGAATGAGGTCAGATTTGAACATTAAGCCTGTGTAAGTACACAAACTGGATTTCATACAACATAATAGTGGCCCCGCCACAGATGTATCACTTTACATTGTCACAATGCACTTCATAATGAATTATAGCATTATTGCATGCTGTGAAGAAGATGATAGGAGAAGTGTGTCACATAGATGTGGATTTAGATCTTGGTGTAAAATTGTCTACCCATTCATATTTGAATGAGCACACACAAACTAGAGAAGACAGTAGTTAATGCTCATGCCAATACAGGTATCTGTGTGTAATACTGTCAGAATAAACTTTAGAGGGGATCACGACATATGTGTATGTTGATAGTAAGAAGTGGACAGGAGTGCATGATATAGTTGTAATCTCACATGCAGTTTTAAAATTTTCTCAAGACTGAGAGTAGCATGAGCATACACACAGGTCAACTGCAGTGAGATTAGAACCCCTACCTAGCTATATATTATAGCTACAGAACACATTATTTAACACAAGCACCATGACACAAGGGTGAATTTATAGTGTCAGACAACACCTTATAGCAGGTAACATCATCAGTGTCTGTTGAGAAGATGTTAGTAGGAGTCCCTCACATGCTGCTCTAAAAGGTTTCCAGAATGACAGCTAAGTAAACACAAACAAACACAAGTTGACTGCAGTGAGATTAGAACCCCTACCCACCTACACAACATAGCACTGAATGCAAGCACCACAACATAAATCTGACATTCATAGTCAGACAACACTGTAGCAGATGACATCATCAGTGTTGGTGAGAGGAAGATATTAGTAGGAGCATCTCACATGCTGCTCTATAATGGTCTCCAGAATGACAGATAACTGAACACAAACAGAAAATTTGATTGCAGTGAGATTAAAACCCCTACCTATTTACACTAGTTGCTGAACACAGTACTTAATGCAAGTGCCATGGACCAAGTCTGACTTTTATACTGTCACAGAGCAGTTTATAGCACATGACACCATCAGTCTATGTTGGGAAGATGTTGGGTAAGCTATATGAAATTGGAGTGTAGTTTTGTATGACTGTAAAACTTTATTCTCAACGAGACCGGAGTGATGACAGTGGGGCACAGACCCGTGCTCTTCTGACTATGCACATAAACAGTTAGACATACAGGCACAAACACAATTTGTCTGTTGTGCAATTTGAACCCCTACCTATTTATACCAGCTGTAAAACATAGTAGTTAACACTCATACCATCACTGAAGTCTGATTGATTCCTTGTCATAGCAGTCTTTGTAGAGCATGACATCACCATGCTGCAGGTAACATATACTGTTATGAGACTTGTATGAAAATAGTGGACTTTGGATTTGTTTTATTGCTTGCAATGTGTGCATATACTTTAAAAGACAATGTCTTAACCTATATGCAACAAGTTGTCATCAATGCATGCTGCAGAACTGTGACATACATGTTCCTGCTTCTCAATATGGTGTGTACATAGCACACTTAGTCTCTCTCTCACACACACACACACACACACACACACACACACACACACACGCACACACACACAAGCACATTTTGCAAACAACATAAATGCAAGTGTTGATGTATGAGTGTTCATATTCTGATAAACTGATGTCCACAGTAATACATGTATCAAACAATCTCAATATCTAGTGTCAGCATAAAGCTTTAGCAAATGCAACAATGCAGTTGCTCTCTTTATTTCTGTGTTATAGTTGACATTAGACCTATTACTGAGATATCATTTTCCAGTGGATTGGTGCAGGACACACATGACCCTGAGTAAATATGTGTTCAGTGAATAACAAGCCCCTTCCATTTTGTTGTGTTTTAAATGCCTATTGATGGGATGAAGAATAACTGGGCAAGAAACATAGTAATACATCCCAAACACTTCTTTACAGAGTGCATCGCCAAGAAACTGATTTGTCCGAAAAATGGCAAAGTGTTTGCACATGTGAGATTCACATTTAATGAATACAACTTGAACTTGAGAAGTAGTTATGAATACATGCTATGAGAGAAATAGCTGACAAATACTATGGTGCTCATACTGTAGTTAATATTGGAACTGTTATGTTATAACTTTTAGGACGTGAAGAACTGTTGCTATTGCCTTCCCTGTTTGTCTGGAGTTAAGTGATGAGCAAAGTGGTTTTCTTCTTAAATGTGATAGCAGTGGGGATAGATGCCACCTCAGATACTCAATTGTGGGAAGTACTCAAAATATCTCCATGAGAAATCATAACTTGGAAAATGTTAATATTTGTGCGATGAAATAAGTAATACACATATATCATCATACTAGAAAATGATGAGAGTTGCGTCTGAAACTGAACTCTTGAAGCTACTTTGAAATTTCTTCGGTCAACTGACTTATATCAACACTGCACACAGGAATTTGCATTTTGTTACATTCAACAGTCTAAATAACTGTCAGAGTAAATGCTTCCAAGTAATGCCTTTCCCCTGCTTTAACTCTGTGTTACTTTAGCACAGTGAGTTTAAACAATGTTGCACAAGAATAACTTGATTAGTGTGGTTGATGGCAAAAACTCACCATTTTTTGCCATAGGACATGAAGAGCAATTCGCTGTAACTCAGCATTGATACATCATGCCAAACCCGCTCAAATGCAGAGGACAGAAAGTGAAGGCTTTATTAGGCGTCATTTCTGTCATGTGCAGAGAGCAAAATTGGCAAACAGAGAAGGCACTTTGGTACTTACGAATTATCATAACCAGATTTCTAACGTTGTGTAAGTCATAATGTTTTCACGAAAGGACTGTATGTTTAAGTAAAAAAAGGATGCGTAAACTCCTAATTACCTTTGTATTGATAGCTTTGCTTGTGAAACAGGACCAGAAAGAAGAAATGGAAGCAGGAATCTGGCAACCAACTGAAAGAGGGACACATTTTTTCATCCATTGTGTTATTTTAAAAGACAGCATAGAACTATGTGCTCTACTAAACTGACCACAAAAGCAGGGGAACTGTGATCCTCTATATATTTTAAAGAGGATCTGGAAAGTCAAGCTCCTTCTTAGCCTTTTTTGTGATACTGTAAAAATACTACTGTAAAAATTCCTGTTCTACTTTCCTAATACTACCTGTAATGACAGTTGAACACAAACATGTCTTTTCTGTTTTTCTCATAGGCAGGCCGAGCAACTCAGTCTTCAGATATTGGCATCAAATCTGGAGTTCTGCTTTCTGCTGTTGTAAAGGAATCTGAATGGTAGGTTAACATCAGTTTTACACACAGTTTTCCCGTTGAGGCGGATTTCAGCATTGTGCTTCTGAGAGTGACTAGAAGATGGGGAAAACTGTGTGTAAAAGTGATACTAACCTACCATTCTGATTCCTTTATAACAGCAGAAAGCAGGAGTGACGATTTGATGCTAATATCTGAAGACTGAGTTGCGCACAACATGGTTGCGATAATATGATTTAAGTCACTGCATTCCTCCCCACAAATATAGGCACAGCTTACTTATTTTTCTTTAAGTCCAGCTAGGTAACACTATACTGTTGTTCATTTCAGTCCTACTAAATGTAAATGACAAAACTTGTTTGAAAGCAGCGAATACATTAGACATTATACGAGGTTAGAAATCTGGTTACAATAATACATAAGTACTGGTAGTTTAAGCAATAGGAAGGATAATGTGACAGTTGTTTAGCTTATGACATGTGTGCTGCTATATATGACTACAGTTTGTCCAGTGGTCAACAGTGAGATGTTAAATGACTTGGCTTTTAAGACCTGAATTTGAGGGGATCAGTTTTATGACTTGACACATATTTTTGGGGGGCCTATAGTGATTTATACATTGTGGGATTCAAACCTATGGAAAATAGAGGATGCATATATTTCTACATAGGTGTGTTTTGCTTATTGCCACAGAAAAAGTGTTGACAAACATGGCTTTTAATAATGTATTTATTTTTATTTATTTTACATTTGTTAACCGGGAAAGTCCAACTGGATACAGGTCCATTTTCAGCGGAGGCCCAGGAAGAAAAGTTCCAAAGTATTACAAAACATTTTAAGAATAATAGTTTTGCCATCCTGTAAAAATAATACAAAAGCAAATACAGTTTAAATAATTATAACAAATTAGACATGACATGAAAACATTTGCTAAGTATAGATACAATTAATATGACAATAATTTAAAAGTTAGTGAAACTCAAACCTGTTTCTAGAGAAATTAAAGGTAAGTTGCTATTATACAAACAAAAATTGCAATATGAAGTGAGAGAAAACCAGTCTTATTGTATATTTAAAGAGAAAGCCAGAGGAGAGAAATTGATAGAAGTAAAGGAGTGAGCGAAGAAAGGAGAATAAGAAGATGTAAGGTATGAAAATGTTTGCTCACATTTAGTAACATAGTTTATCCAAGTGTTGAACAAGAACAGAGCCACCTTTAGGCTAGGAAGTCCTTCAGAGTGGTTTTGAAGTGTGGGTTGAAAGTTATTGACCTGATGGATAGATATAAGGAGTTCCAGGCCTTAGCAACATGGTATGAGTACAGACAATGCCCAGGTGATTTGATAGGTTTGTGGGTAGACAGGAGTTTTTGGCCACTGGATTGTAATGACCAACTAGGAAGGTAGTTATATATAATGTTATTAAGTATGAGTACAGACAATGCCCAGGCATCTCTGGTATTTAAACCCTGTGTCTGCAGGGGGGCTGTGCTTGCTTTTACCAGGCTGTGGAGTGGTGATTCATCACTGGGGCAAATCAGAAATTCCCTAAGTCTCCAAGAGGAGAATACATTATTTCTTACATTTATTTCATTGAATTGCACTTCTTAACACTTGTAAATGTGCTATACAGATAATCTACTACATTTTGCCCTGTTATAATGTTTTTTTACTGTTTTACTGAATTTGTTTACTGTTTTATACTGTTTAACTGTATTTTCCATTGCTATATAGTGTTTCATTACTGTAATTGCATTTTTATTGAATTACTTAGCTGTAAACTGCTTTTTCGTACTAAGAGTTGTATTTTTTGTTTGTGAGTACTGCATCTGTGCTTTTCTGTGCACTTTTTGTGAGGTTTCTGTGTTCTAGTCAGGTAGCATAGTCTGGATAGAGGCCTGATGTTTGTTTGTTCTGATTTCCTGCCAAGAGATGTATCATATAACTGATCTGTTTGCAGTTTAAAGCATTCTCTAGAGTCTCCTTGCTCCTTTATCTGCTTGAATCTTTCATTTAATGGCTCACTGATATTTTTCTGCTGTGATAAACATTTCTGTAGTGTTTTCTGCCTAAAACAGTGCAGCTAGTAGCTGTAATAGTTTAACACCCTCCCTCCCTATTGGTGTCTTGTTCTTATACTTGCTGGCTTTGCAGTGGCCGCCCCTATTGTAAATTTGATCTGGTACACTCCTCCCAGTCTAGTGTCATTAGCTCATTCTAATACAGAGAATACATTTGAGAAGGCCAACCCACTTAGGTTCTTAACCTTGAATTATTTTCTGTTCCTCTTTTCTCCCTTTCCACTTTACTAAAAAAAAAACCATTTGCTAAAATCTCCTTGTGTTCTGACTGAGTGTGCTTTTCAGCTGATAAGGATATTTTTTGGTACTTTTTAACTGTTCAGAGTTGACTAAAACAATAATTGAATTCAGTTGGGAATACAGTTTGAATAAATTGCATTTATTTAAACTGTATTTGCTTTAATATTGCTACACACACGTGTGCTAGCTTGCAGTGCACTTGAATTGTTTTAGTGCTGTTTTAGCTGCTTTTCTGTAAAAAAAAGTCTAAGCTTGTTTCCTGCCTTTCCTGTAACTAGTCTAGTCCATATACAGATTTGCCATACCCAGGACTGTTTGTAAGCTTCTAAACCCCCCAAGCCTTTCTGTGTTGGAGGGAAGCCTTCTAGCCAGTGGGAGGGGTAAGCACTAGGTAGCCTATCTACCACAAGAGGTGTGGTTTCTGGCCCAGAAATAGTAGTTTATTGGCCATTTGGCCAGTTTTTTATCTCTCTCTCAACTTTCTGGTTTAAAAGCCTGTGTCTGTGCTTGTTTCCTGCCTTTCCTGTAACTAGTCTAGTCCAGATACAGATTTGCTATATCCAGGACTGCTTGGAAGCTTCTGAGCAGTGCCAAAGTCTGCACTTCAATTTTTCCCTTAGATCTGCAAGTTTTCTCCTCTCCTGCACTTTTACTAGCTTATTAGTGTAGCACTTTACCAGACTTCTTGTAACAATTATTGCAGTCCACAAAAGTGCTACCAGTACTAAACCTTCTATAAAGAAACAGCTCCAGTACTTATTATTAATGCCTACCCCTCAAGGCATGTCTAAAGGTGAGTTCCCTCTGCTTTCTCCTATTAACCTGGTGAACTTGGGCATCATGAGGCAATGTAGCTACTGTCCCATGTACACTGACAACCTTCTCCTCTTATCTCCCAACACTCAGACTTATGAAAGATGCACTTATATATCTAAATTGGAAGTCATGCACTCTCCAGCCAAGACTGGAATAGCTGGTCAAGAGGAGAAGGTCAACACTTGCACCACACCACATGGAACACATAGCCCTCCAGAACACACACCATCACTGCCTTCACAGAAAAACACAAACCACACACCCACCTTTGTGGAGGCTCTCAATAAAAATCTACCCAAACAGCAGAGACCTCCAAGGCAGAAACGCACTTGACCACCATAACACAATACTAATCATGAGACACATAACTCTCCTAAACAGTGTGCCACTCAACCAAAGCCCTTAAAGCAAAATAGCTTGCCCAACACACTAGTCATAGGTGACTCAGTAGTGAGGCATACTGATGCCCCACTCACTAGGCTGAATAAGGAGAAAGTAACAGTCAGCTGCCTGTCAGGTGCCTAGACCCAAAACACAATGCATGCACTCAGGTCCCTCAACAACAGGTACAAATATGACTCTATCATTGTACATGTGGGTGTGAATGACCTGAGATGAACCTCCCTGGACTACATGAAAAGTGACATGGAGGAACCCTTGGATTATGTAGCCCAGGTGGATATGACCCTAGCCCTGAGCAGCATCCTACCATCACCCAGAATGATACCACAGTACAAGCAGAAAATGATTGATTTCAACAATTGGCTAAGTTTCTGGTGTCATTGTAAGGGGATCCAGTATCTGTCTGCCTGGGATGACATGATTGACAGACTTCAATACTTTGTCAGAGATGGCCTGGACTTCAGGATATTGGCCAATGCTCTTGTCACCTGTATAGTACCTTTTTTTCAATGCTCCAAATATCAAATTACCACCATACCAGCTACGAACAAATGCAATCTGAGGGTCATACTGCTCAATGCTAGAAGTATAAATCTCAAAATGAACTCACTCAAAGCACTCCTTAAAATGGAAAACATTGGCATTTGTGCTGTAAGAGAAACCTGATTCAAGGCAGCAGAAAACACCCCTGCACTTCCAGGCTATAACTCATTCCACACCTTTCGGCCCCCAAACTTGGACAGAAGCTCCAAAGACAGTGGTGTTTCCATATCATAAAGTATGCACACACCTCCAGATTGGTAGCCCAACATAATGCATCAGATACTTCAGGTGCACCTAACATTGAGTAAGACAGTGATTTAGGTCATAGCCTGAGATAGATCCCCAGCCATGTCTCAAGACTCACAATCCATGTTCCTAAGCACCCTGAAAAATACTAGGGTCCAACCTAACACTCTCATTATGGGCAACTTCAACTACTCCTCCATTAACTGGGAAAACTACTCATCTACCAATACACTTGCCCAATGTTTCCTGGAATTCGTTAATATCAATGCCCTGGACCAGCTCATTCCTACCCCCACTAGAGGTAGCAGCATCCTTGACCTGGTCATTGCTAAAATGGGTGACCATTGTGCTGCACCAGTAGTCAACTCCGCCCTGGTTAGATCCAACCACAAACTAATCACCTTAGAAATCCACATCCCTCCCACCTCCACCCCCCCTGCAAAGGTAACCACCATGAAAAACTTCTCCAAAGCTAACTTTGGGCTCCTAAAAACAGAGGTGGCTAACTTGACCACACCCATGCAAATGGAGAATAGTTGCATAACTGCCAAATCATACACCAATGCACTGTGCAAACACGTACACAAATGCATGGATCTCGCCATACCCAATAGAACCAAGACACTCTCCTCCAAAAAGAGGAAGCCAATATGGTGGTCTCCTGCCATAAATAAACTCTACAATAGTAGGAGGAAGCTGATGTGGAATAAGTGAAGTCCTAAGACTGGAAAAACTCCCTTATCAGCCTCAACAAAAAGTTGAGATCCCTCATCAAATCCTCTAAAGCTAGCTATGAAAACAGAATTACAGCAGATAATAAAGACAACCACAAGGCCTTCTATAGTTATGTAAAGAATCTCCACAGCAATACTCAGATTTGTTCTGAGCTACTGCACAATGGTACCTAATATACTGAGCCAACAGATATTGCCAATATACTGGCCGACAGATTCAGTGCCAACTTTACCCCTCTCCCCCCCAAAGAACCAATAACAATACCAATAGATTGCCAGGCACCCAGTATTACTGCTGCACAGGTTAAAACAGCTCAGTCCAAGGCCAAGAATACAGCTTCTATGAGACCTGACAATATCTCTGGCTGTGTTATACATGAACTTACAGAGTGCCCTGTTCAGTCCCAGGCTCACCTCACACTTTGTCCCCACCGAATGGCACACTGCTACAGTCATCCCTTTCCACAAAGGAGGAGTGACTACAGACCCTGGGAACTATCACCCCATTCGCCTGATGAGTCTGATATTCAAAGCTATGGAACGCATTATCATGGACCTAATAAACAAGGATATGGGGAATCTCCAAACTCTGGATCCCACACAGTTTGGGTTTGTGAAGGTTAGATTGTACCTGCTCAACTTGGTTGACTTCTTTGAGTCAATCACCAGAGCTGTGGATGAAGGCAAGGTGGTTCATACAGCCTACCTTGATCTGGCCAAGGCATTTTATACCATTCCCCACTCAGGAATCATAGAAAAACTCACTAAGCTAGGTATCAACCCCTATATCACTAGGGGGGTTGCAAACTGGCTCACAGAGAGAACCCACAGTGTGAAAGTAGCTGACTCCAAGTCAGACTGCCAACCAGTCATGAGTGGAGTCCCACAGGGTTCGGTCTTGGGTCCTCTCCTGTTTGGTATCTACTTCTCTTATGTCTAGGTCAACATGAAGGGACTCTGGCTGACAGAGTTCACAGACAGTTACAAGTTGGGAGCTATTATTAACTCCCCAAATGATGTTGACATCCTACAGATAGGCCTCACTGAGACCAATGACTGGTGTCAGAACTATGGCCTTAAGCTCCATGCCAAAAAATGTGTCTTCATCACCTTTAAGAAAAACCCAGCTCCCATGAATTACCACATGGTAATCCAATGAACACAGAAGGCATTATAAGAGATCTGGGAACACAGGTTGACAGCAACCTCTCTTTTGACCACCACATTGCCACTGTGGTCAGAACGTCCTTCTATGTGACACATCTCATTACTAAGAGTTTTGCATCCAGGAAGAAAGAGATTATTGTCTCCTTCTACTCTTTCCTCATTAGGCCAATCATTGTGTACAATTCCCCATTTGGCATGCACCTCACTAGACACCTGTAACAACTGGAGAGGCCACAAAAGTACCTCACAAAGAGGGTCATAGGCCTTAAATACATGTCATATATGGACACACTCAAAAAAACTCCAACTATTCTCTGTCTCATATCGCCTACTTAGAGGTGATCTCTGCTTGACTTACAAAGCCATGTCTGACCCAGTTCTGTTAGAAATGCTACATAAAAAAATCCTAATCCCTCCACACCACATGCTCCAAAGATGTCAACCTCATTACCACAATCGACAGAATGTGCTGGAGGGACAGGTACATAACCTAGAGACTGCCCATGCTATGGAATAGACTTCCCATACATATCAAACAGAGCACCTCACTGGCCCTCTTCAACAGAAATCTTGATGAGTGGATGAGAAATAGGAAATTCACTCTGGGGATCACTCCAGTGGCTCTACTCGACAGAGGCCCTGGAAACTAAGCTCGGATGGCATGATGCCAGGGTAATCCTATGGGCTAGGCTTGTAAAGGCTCCAGGGCCATTAGCCTACTACACACCTATGAATCTATGAACCTATGAACCTATGGACCTATAAGTGCAGGGCAAGCAGATGGATTGTGGATAATTTTATAGGTTGTAAGAAGCTCAGTATATGTCAGTAGATGAGGTAGTTCTAACCAATTTAGGCTTTTTAGTGTTATACAGTGGTGGGTTCTGAAAGGGGTATCTGCTGCAAATTTAGCAACTTTCTTATACCATTGCTCAAGTTTTAATTTTTGTGATGCCTGAGGGTTAGTAAGGGTGGGGGTGGGAACACCATAAAGGAGTGTGGGGAAGAGATAAGCAGTGGCAAGTGTAGCTTTATTTGCATTGGTGAGAACATTTTATTTTTGTTTTATTAAGCATCCCTAGTTTTTGATGAGTTTTTCTTATGCAATTATTTATAGGCAGGTCAAATTTAGTATTAACTATTATCTACTATCATCTCTAATAACTTAGAATGAGAAGTGACTTCACTGGTTGCATTATCAAGAAAGAGGACTATACATTTTGTTTTTTCATGGGAGAGGGTTTTGTAAAAAATGTAGTAGTTTGTTTTTCTTAGAGTTGAGCATGACTTGAGAGTTACAAAGCCATGTTTCATTTGCTGTTAAAGCTTCCTGAGTATCATTTGTAGGTGTGCCACATTGTCAGATGTGCAAATGAGTGAGGAGTTGTCTGCATACTGTATTAGGGAGTCCTGTTGTGTGAATGCATGAAGGGTGTTGATGAAAATGTTAAAGAGAAGGGGACAAAGGATAGAACCTTGTGGTTCACTGGTGGTGACAGGAAGGTATGGAGAGAGGGTGGAGTGCCATTTCACTGATTAATACCTATTGGTTAGGTAGCTTTTGAACCATAGGAGGGTTGGCTGTGAGATACCTAACGAGGACATTCAAAGTAGAAGTTTGTTGTGACAACCTGTGTCAAAAGCTTTGGACAAGTGTAAAAATAAGGAGAAGACTAGTTTGCAATTGTCTCTAGCTTTATTTGCAGTATCTATATAGGTTAGAATTGCAGTGTTAGTACTACAGGAAGAACAAAAACCATGTGGTATGAGGGACAGGAGTTCTTCATGCAGGAGATAGTTTTCAATTGTTTTTGAATACATTTTCAAGTATTTTAGAGAGGGGGATAAGATTTCTATAGTCTAAAGTCAGTAATGTCGCCTGAATTCCTCCTTTGTGCCAAGGTATAATGTGTGACTTTTCCAGAGAGATGGAATGTGGATTTCCTGGATTGACCTATTTATAAGGATTGAGACAGGGTAGGGAATGCTATCAGCTGCTATTTTAAGGTATTCATTTGAAAGATCATTAGATGAAGTAGAGCACGGTTTGATTTGTTTAGGAGTAGTTTTATATAGAATGTGGGCACAGTTGAAGGTGAAAGTGGATGTAGTGACACTTGGCTGCTGGACAGGGTTAGGATTAGATGTTGGGGGATTCTTGGTTTCAGATGCTATACTATTTATGAAATAAGAGTTGAATTGTATTGTGGTTGCAAGTGATGAGTTATTGGAAGATGGGTTGGGGTTGAATTTATGGCTGGGATGCAAAACTTTTTTAACATCTGTCCAGAACTGTGTAGGGCTGTGTTTACTATTATTCTGAAAGTTATTACAGTGTAGCTTTTTGTCTGGATTAATTTGCTTTTTAATATGATCATGAAGCATTCTGAAGTCTTCATGATGTTGTGGTGTTTTATATTGTTGCCATTCTTTCCATGAATTTTCTTTATCCTGAACTAGCATTCTACTCTTTTTGGATAGCCAAATTGTATTATTTGTTTTTAGTCTCTTCCTTCTAGGAGATGCAAGTCTATTCAGGATACTCAGGAAAGTTGTACTGCATTAATTTACAGGATCTTCTAAGGGGGAGGATTTTTAGGAAGTTCCAATTGATAGATGATAGGTTAGACATGAACATTTCTGAGTTAAACCTAGAAAAAGTTGCATTTTGTTTTATAAACATGCTATTTAAGTGGTTGTGTGAGATGTTTGGTTGTACAGATTGGGAGATGGTCACTGAGACAGTCAGACATTGTACTTGAGGTGATGTATTTGCTAGGGTCATACTAGAATCCATTGTAATAGGGAATTTGATATCTTACTATAATGTGTGGGGATCTGAATTAGTTGTATGAAACCAAATAAGTTCATACTAGATGTTGGGGACTTAGAGTTTATGTCCAAACAATTTATACCCCTTACCTGATAGTATTATTTCTTGTGAAATTGTTATGGATATCCAGTATAGGGTATCTTCCAGTATAGCTGCATTGTTGCCAGTAGGGATGTAAAGAACAATAATACGTATTTGTTTAGAGTTGTTTAATTTCAGGAAAGTTATAAGAAGCTCTGCTGAACTCAGTTTTGGTATTGGCTTGTTGTAGGGGAAAATGTGGTAGGTGTTGAAAAATATTAAGCAATACCTTCACCTTTTTTCTTTATACTCTCATTACAGATGATATTATAACTGTGATGTGTAACTTTGTAGTTGTTTATGTTGGGTTTAACCCAGGTTTCAGTTACAGTGAGAATATCAGGCATGTTGCTCAGAAATTTTATTTCTTATGCTTCTAACACTTATGGCAGCAAAAGTTAGATTACCGGGGTTAGCGGTTGACCATTGTAGGGTTAGAGTAGTGTATGAAAGATAATTGTCTTGAAGTTCATTGTGATAGGTGGGGCCAGGATTAGGGTGAATTTCTCCTTCTAGAAGGATTCTTAGTATATTGGGGAATTATTATGTTGCCATAGAGCATCATGTTGCAGGTAGTAATAGATTTATTTTCAAAATATGCATGTTTGCATGTGGTTTCAAGTCACAGTCTTTCCAGTTCTGACAATAATTTATGCAACATTACATTCTCCATTAATTTTCCACAGCAAGAAAGCAAACTTATTGGTGTGTGTGATTCTTGGTTTGTTCTATTCCCCTTTCCCTTAAAGATAGTGTTGCTCATCCTTCTCTAACATAGAAGACAAACAGGTGGAGTAGTTTAATTAGATGCTTTATTACATAGAAACACATCAGGATTGATAGTAGCATCATAAAATACAAACAAACTGATTAACGGACAGACCTTACAGACATACATTCTTACATGTCAACAGTTTGCTACAAAATAGCAGTCAGGCTCACACGTGCTCAGTAGGTATACACTTGTGCAAGCCCTCAGATAGCTTCATAAAGATACATACACACATATTGATCTACATCCTCTCTCTTAAAAAGATTGCCCTTAGTTGAAAATAACACTGGAGTTAGACATGCATTACCATAGACAATAGAAACAAACACAATGTTCATGTCCAAGTTGCCGTGTATCTTTAACAGGGTCTGTAGATGTGACCAGATCTGTTAACATAACAATCTGGACTGGGTTAATCACCAGGGACAGTCTTCAGTGAACAATTCATATCAGAAACCTCTGGATTCATCACCAGAACAGGAATATTCTCTAGAACTTTGTCTGGATCTGGAACACTGGACAACTCACTCTAAGATAAAGAGTCTTCTCTCAGGCTATGTGCTATGGTATAGGCTCAGACACTGGCATCAAATGTTTCCAATTTTGCCTAAACTATACTCCTTGTGATTCCACAATGTACAGTCTTGGCTGTGGGAAAATATTTTGCATGGACTCCATTCCGATCATAACCTTTGGATGTTTGCATCCTTACCACTTCTTCTTCTTATAATGGATTGAGCAGTATCTTGGTCTTATCATAGTAGTACTTCTGGGTTAAACACTTCTTCAACAGATTGGTTTTCAGTGACCTGTTGTTCTTAACACATGGAACCAACAACTGACTACTGATTGGTAATGTGGTTCTGGTTTGTCTTGACAGAAGTCTCTAGGCAAGGGAACCAAGATGTTTATCATGAGAAATATATCTGAGGTTCAAGAAATTCAGGAAGACATCACTATTGTCTCATTGCAACTTCTCTAGTAACTGTTTTGCACTTTGAACTTCACATTCTGCCAAACCATTTGACTGTGGATACTGTGGGCTACTCGTGACAGGAGTAAAGTCCCACTCTTTGGCAAATCTTTTGAACTGTTGGCTTCTAAACTGTGTGCCATTGTCAGAAATAACTTTGTGTGGACTACCATGGACTGCAAAATGATGCTTCATCTTAGTGATGATAGTATTGGATGCTAGATTAGGAAGTAGGTCAATCTCGAACCAATTTGAATAAGAGCCTACTAACACCAATTAATGTTGACCATTCCACTCAAAAATATCAGTGGCTACCATCCGCCAAGATAGTTCATGAATCTGGTTTAGTTGAAGTAGTTCTTTCTGTTGATGTGGCTTAGTACTATTACACACAGAACAAGACAATAGCATGCTCTCAATATCTCGTCACATAGAAGGCCAGAATACTAAACCTCTCGCCCTTCTTTTGGTAGAGTATGCTACAGGGTGACCATAGTGCAAGAAAGTAATGCACTCTTTTTGCAAGGACTTTGGAACAATTACTTTCAGACCTTTCATAATGATACCATTGTCAGACAAAAATCTCATCTCTGTATGGAAAATAATATTGCACTTCTTGAGGTAAACTAGATTGCTTTGACGGCCATCCTTGTTGAATAAATTGGTTGAACCTCTGTAAAATTGGATTGTGGGTGTATGATCTCTCAACTCATCATGGCATGTGGAAGAAAAATTTCTCACTTTGATGACTTCAAAATCAAGGTTCTCATTCTCATGCTGTTCAGTGGTGTTTCTGGGCAATATGAACATGTATCAGCAAGATAAAGAAGTTTGCCTTTCTTGTAGACAAGAGTGAATTATACTTTTGCAATCTCAACATCATACATTGCAATCTGGCTGGAACTGTATGCAAAGGCTTTCTCAAAGTAGTGACTAGAGGTTTGTGGCCTATTTTGATCTGGATATATCTGCCATCAACATAATCATGGAACTTTGAACATGCAAACACAATTGCCAAAAGCGCTTTCTCAATCTGAGCATACTGCATTAAAGTTTGGGTGAGAGTTCTCAATGCAGAGGCAACAGGTTGACCCTCTTGTAGAATGACTGCACATGGACAAAATTTCAAAACATCACATGAAAGAGTATCGCTGGTTTATGAATATCATAGTATCTGAGAGTTGGCGGACTGGCAATTCTCTGTTTTAGGACATCAAATGCTCTTTGGTGCTGTTCTAACCAAGGCCAAGACACATCTTTACATGTCAGCTCTCTGAGTGGTACTGATAATTGACTCAAGTCTTGAATGAACCTGTCTAGGTAGTTAACCATGCCAAGAAAACATTGCAGGGTTTGAACATTGTCTGGAGCTGGCAAGTCAAGAATGGTTGTTGGCTTGGAAGGGTCTGGTCGTAGGCTTGAACTGGTAAACAAATGACCATAGCCTGAATTTGCATTTCTGTGGATTGAGCATAAGATTCACTTGACATGCTCTTTCCCAAACTTTTGTGAGGTTTCTGTCATGCTCAGCTTCACCATTACCTCCTACTAGTATGTTGTCTTCTATAATAGCACAAGAATACCCAGAAAAAAAGTGCTCCATTGCACGTTGAAAGACGTCACTGGCAGAATTTATCCCAAATGGCATTCTTAAAAATCTTTACCTGCAAAATGGAGTACTGAATATAGTTAGCAAATGAGGATTTCCTGTCAAAGAAATTTGCCAAAATGAACTCTTTGCATCTAAGACAGAAAAAAAACAGTGGCATTTGGCATAAGGGCAGTGACTTCTTCAAATTGTATGCATTGGATGATGAGGTCTTTTTAGTGCTTTGTTCAAATCTTGTGGATCAATACATATTCTGATGTCATCTGAGCTTTTCTTATGAGCTACCGCACGGAAGATACCCACTCAGTTGGAGTAGGTGAACCAACTGGACAAATTACACCTTGCTGCACCATTTTATCTAGCTCAACTCTGACTCTGTTTGGCATAGCTATTGAAACTTTCCAGGGTGGCCTGATTACTGGACTGACATCAGGGTCTGACTTCATGGAGTACACAACTGGAAGCTTGCCTAATTTATCTTTGAAAACATCAGCATACGTAGAAAAATATGTTGGGCGAAATTAGAGTAGTGGTCTTTCAAGCTAATGTGATGGACTTCCTTATTAAATGAAAGCAATCTCAATTTCCAACTGTCATTGAGCCCTGATAATAACTGGATGTGCCATTTGACCACATAAAATAACAAGTCATAGCTTCTTCCAGCAGACTAACATGAAAGTACTACTGAACCTTCAGTTTGAATTTCTTTACCTCCATAAGTTACAAGCTTTTCACACTTTGCTAAATCAAGCTTTTCACCATCACATACTCTAGCTAATGTTTCTGCAGACATAACATTGCACTTTGAACCTGAGTCATCTTTAGCTCTATCGGTCTCCAATTTATGTGAACAGTACAAAATACTTCATTCTTTGCCCACAAATCTACTGCATTGACTGTTTTGTGAAGCACTGACATGCCATCAACATAAAAAGTAGGGTTGCAACTTTCTAGCTGATCAGCTTGTTTCTTTGAATGTTCTATTTTTAATAAAAGAATGTAAGCCCTTTGATTTGCAAAACCTTTTGAAATGATTCAACTTATTGCTGACCGAAACCTAAGCATTTTCCCTTTTAGACTCATAATTTCCACCGCAATTATGACAGCTGGCAATGAAACTAAGTTGGAGCCCATGATTTGAGTTTGCTGACTCACTCTTATGCTTCACCAAGACTGAGCAAACTCTGGAACTTGCTGGAAAACTCTGGGGTTTACCAGTGGGTGCTATGGGGGCTACACTTGCTGCCATGTGCTTGGGCCTGTTTCTTTTAACCACGTGCTGCATACTATCAACATGAGCTCTAGAAGTTACTGGAAGCATGCATTTCTCATTTGTAAGCATATATGTCTGCTTTTCTGTGAGCTTGTATACCTGACAAATCTCAATGGCCTTATTCAAAGTTAAATCACTGTCAAAAAGTAAAATCTTTCTCACAGCATCACCCTTAATGCCACACACAAGTCTGTCTTTTATCAACTCATCCCTTAAATCACCAAATCTGCATGCTTTAGCCTTGCTTCTCAAGTTTGTTATATATGCTGCAAAGGTTTCACCAGGCTTTTGATTCCTTGTGTAAAATAAGTGCCTTTCCATTTTAATGTTAATCTGGAGGTTACATATTTCTCTAAATGTACGTTTTAAGCATTCAGGGTCCTCCTGTAACTTAGCCGGTACAACAATATGATGGTTTTCCCCCTCTCCTGCAAAGACAGCAGGTGCACACACAAATGAACACTCCCTTTCAATGGCTTCTGGCCAAGCTAAATTAAGTAGAATAAATGCCTTTATATGGTCATCTTTATCAGAAAATGCAGCCTGTATGAAAATGTACTCTTGCTCAAACACTCTCCAGTTCTCTGCAATATTATTGTCAAACACAAGTGCACTTGGTTTTAGAAATCTGTCTGCCATGCCAACAAAGTATGCACAAACACACTTAAAAATATGGCCCTTGTAATTATGTATGAACAAACTTGCTATGTGTGCCTATAATAACATTAAAATGTACAATAAACTCTTCAAAATTCTTTACTTTGCCAAATATGCTTTGTAATGGCTGTACCTTGTGAAATAACTTTACTGTAATACTGCACAAACATGAGAACACTTCAGACACTTCTGATAACTTGGATGTCTTTAATTAATATGAAAAATAAGTTCTTTGCAAAATATGCAGTCATTTCCTTTTATTTTATTTGTTTTATGCAATTAGGACTTTATTTCAAACATGCCCGTAGTAATTTGAATATGTTTTATCAATATCGGACATATTGGTTTATTTAAATATATTTTAGAATGTTCTGTATGCCTCATTTCATATTTTGTAAATAAAAAGTTATATGAGCATGTTTTAACATCTGAAATTTGTTTCTGACCTGTTTTGCAAATTATACATGAAGTAGGGATAATCCACTCCTCTATATTCCTCCAATACCAACTGGATGCCTTTTGGACTTAAACTGGGGAAACTGTAACTCTTTCAGGCATATAATTTAGGCATCATTTTAGCCATTCCTCAGATTTAATAAACTCCATGTAGGAATAGTGCAAGCCCTACATGGAGTGAACGGTGTCCATGTCTGCACCTCCCCCTTGGTAGTGCACCTTGCATATTAATGAAGATGCACTGTTGAGGGAGACCGGTATACACAGTTACTGAATCACTTCTAGGGGGTGTGTTACAGTGCTCAGAGATGTTTAACACACTCCCTGCACTGTCAAAGTGCTGGATGGCACTAAAATAATAATATAAAAGTATTTCCACAGCCAGTTCTTCAATGGATAGGTAGGTGGTGTGTTACAGTGTCCATAACACACCCCGTGCACTGTCTTAGTGCCAGATGGCACTAAAATAGTAATATAAATGTATTTCCATGGCCAGTTCTGGAATGGATATGTAGGGGTGTGTGTTACAGTGTCTGTAACGCACCCTTGTACTGTTAGAGTGCCAGATGGCACTGAAATTAAATGTGAAAATGTCAGTGTCCCTTTATCTTAATTTTTTTTTGTGTGTGTGTTTGCATGGCACGGTGCAGCACTTAGCAATGAATGTGCCAGACATCTAAAAATAGAAACTGGATGCTTTTAATTTTTATACAAAATGTAAAGTTTAAGCATAACTGAGCAGGTTTGTGTAGTGCAGTTTGTTGCTCAGCAATGCATAAACATAATGAAAAGCTATAGAGAAATGTATAGCTGAAATTTTCACAGCCAAGTTAGCTGAATGGTTAGAGTCATGGCTTTGTGTGCAGTAGGTACATGGTTTGAATACCCAGACAGGACATTAAGCTTTGTACATCAGAAAGCATTTCTACATACATTTTTATTTTTTTATTGACATATTTATTGATAAATTTTAACCGGGTTAGTGCAACTTGTCCAGAATCCCAGTGTCATTAGAGATATGAGGTGAAAGCCCCCAGTTAAACACAAGTGTCCAATACAGTATAGTTACATCCCAAGGTAACATAATTAAAATACATAGGGTTAGGTCATGTAAAGTAAAATACATACACATAATAGTAAATTATCAATAATGAGTAATTAATGTCAAGATATATTGTTTTTATTAATTAAAATTCTTGTTTGCCCTTAGCTAAATTTTGCTAAGCCAAGCTAAGCAATGCTTATACAGGACCTGTTTTATCAATATTTAGCAATGCTCAGCTCCACTTAGCTGGTTTGAGCATTGCTAAGCAGTCCCCTTTAAGCAGTCCTCAGCTCAGCTGGTTTGCATGGTGCTAAGTGGAGCTAAGCATTTTAAAAAATGGCAAAGGGCAGGAAAACAGCCGTATTTAAACTGAACAGGCGGTAATACAGCCACAATCTGTTGGAGTTTTATCACTGCAGGAGCTATGGCTGGAGTCAGAAAAGGAGTGTGCTTTCAGGCACAGCACTGGGGCATGTTGGAGTCCAGGGTCATGGTTGGTCTCCTTGTCAAAGACCATGGCAACAGACTGCTGCAGGGCCAGTGCCAGGGCTCTGAATACAATTCTGAGGCCTGGGACCATCTGGCAATTGACCTCATCAATGCTACAGGAATCCCTCATACTGGTGAGCAGGTGCATCATCATTATGATGACTGGAAGTGAAGGAACGGGGGGCTCTTGGCCTAATGGATCCAAAATTCTCGGGACCGGAATGCCCCAGAAATTTGTAAGTATAGCAACTGGTGATTTATCAAATTGTAGTATGAATATCTGATAGACAGGTATGCATAGTGGTGTGTTTTCCCTCCACAGCTGCAGAGGAGAGGGCTCGCAACTTGAAGGCCCATGCAGGGTGCCTAGCAAGGATGCACCAACAGTGTGGTGAGTACAGATCTATCTTTCAATATATAGTACAATAAAAAAGAAAGAGTACATTGGTAACTGCCAGTAGGTATAGTCTGTTCTGTGTATGCTGCAATGAATGTGTTCTTAGACCAAGACTGATATACGTGAGTAATGCCAGGCACTGTGTAATATAGATGAAGGCATTGAACATGCTACTATTGATGAAAAAAAGCTAATACTGTAGTAATAGTGTGCAGGAATAACATAAGTATATACTGTATTAATACTAAGGATCTTATAGTAAAGTACATCATGACTGAAAATGTGAAGGTAATAAGTGACATTCGTTCATCATCTACAGGATATACAGTACAACTGCAGTCAGAATTGTGAATGAAATACACCATTGTGTCATGTTACCCTCAATAAAGCTTTTTTTCTCCCAAATGTTGCATGTGTTCTGGTCTTTTATTGAATAAATCTAGTTTTACAAGTGTTCCACAGCAAATATAGCTATGACACCATGAAGTGACTGAAGTTCGGCTGATAACGAACTGTTGTCCTAAATTATAGATGTGGAGCTGTACAACAAGATAGAATGCAATTTGATATATTTCTGCACTAAGATCTGAACCTTGAATAGTAATGTGTAAGGCATTATAGTGTGTTTCCCTCAGGATTGTCTTGTGTTAACCTTTGCATTTCAACTATATGCATTCCTGAACATAGGTATTCTGATGCAGGCAAGTATAAGACTGTAATAGCTATAGACTGCAAATATACTATCTGCAAATGTATATGGGTTGGGTAGACAACCCAGCACCCTGATACGGTCTGTAAAAATCACACATATTCCCATCCACTACGAGTTAAATGTGTACACCTGCATTCCAACTATTTATACAAACTTCACCTACTATCTCTGTCATGCATGAATCTCATGCATGTATATTCAACTGTCACTGCAGTCTTCTGTGACAGTATACATGTTATCAGGTCAGACTTTGTCTGCAGGTGAACTTTATGCACAAATCAGTCAACCAGTACACTGCAGTGGCCCGTTAGCTCAGTGTGAAAAGTAATACATATGTTGTTAATTTTTCCACACAGAGACCAGGGTTTGAATCCAGGGACTATTACTAAGATGCATTTATGGTTAACAGACAAGTAGTCTTGACTGTTTATAGAAACAGTCATGTAGTGCTAACAGATATTGTCTCCACAGGACATACAGGTTAAGAAATGTCTATAGTAGCTGTATAAAGGGTATACTAATAATGTGTGTCCAGATGTACTAGTATGTAAACAGCAGTGCTCAGCAAGTTCATAAGACTCCATTAAATAAAATGTCATGAAATACAATAGCATTCCAACTGAATTAGACAAATTAAATGTTCTGCTGTTGGTATGTCTGTATGCCTGGTGCATCTGTGAATGTGTGCTAATAGTCCAACCCCATGCCTATGAATGACAGTAGGATAGGTATATACTACATACACTGTGCATGATACATGTCTCTCAAGTGTCACTCTGTCATGGCTAGTGATCACTATTGCCAATAACTTTGGACACAGATATAAATCCACTTGAAGTATGCCAGTAGCACAGTCACACAACATCAGTGCAGGGTACACCTTGTTTGTCATATATCTTACCCCGTCATGTACGAGTCCCCTATAGTTATGTACCTATAGTTCTTACAGCTTGGCCCATACCATTTCATGTCAACAACCTGAAAGGTATGTATGTGCTACAGAAGCTATAGGGCACATGTAGATGTAAAGTAAGGGCAGACCTGTTGAGCAGTGAGCAGTACTGTTGTGAAAAATATAGCCTATACAGTTGCTAATGGAATATTTTTCTCTCATCCCACCCATTATCTGTATCACAAATTATTATTCTTATACTACGGGAATGGTTTAATTTCCACATATGTTGTTCTCAAAACCTAATGTTGGGCCTTGTGTTTCATTATTGGTTGTATATTTCAATGGTTGCATACTAACATACCTTGTTGAATTTCCACCATTGTTGGCCTTTTGTCATAACTGTTACTGGCATGCTGTTATAATAATGACTGTTATTCCATTTAGGCCTGTGTTCCGTATGGTATGCAATTCTATTGTTATGGGTTAATTGGAACACTGCTGCATGCTGTTATAACTAACTTTAAAATGTTTTGTTCATGACTAACCAATACACTTTGACAAACCTCAATACCATAGCAAATTTGGGTAGGCCAATACCAGCGGATCCGCCTGTCCCACCTCATCTGTCCATGGCACCAGGTCCCAGCACATCTGGGATCCAATCTGGAGTTGCCTCCTCCTCCTCTGGTCCTATACCACCCTTGGGGGAACCACCTCAGGGGACTGGGCCCATTTCCCCTTGGGTGCAGGCACAGAGAAGATCCTGTCACCTGCAATCAGTTTCCAGGGATGGTGCACTGAGTCATCCGGCAGGATTTGGATGACCGACTCCATCAGATAGAGAGCAGACTGGTGCAACTCAAGGAGCAGGCTGGCCCTAGCATCCAGCCTCCAGCACAGCCACCTTTAGGGCTGTGAAGAGGCAGTCATGACTGCCTGTGAGTGGGTCTTCATTCCCAATGTTTTCATCTGGGGGCACATGGTCCTTCGATTCCCAACTGCTCTCCCTGTCCAAGGTGTTTACCCCCCTCATGTGTCATACACCACCCCTGTCAACTGTCTTGTCTGTCTTGCCTGTCTGCAAATGCAACCTCTCCTACATAACATACCTCCCCAAATGTACCTAAAACCCTTCCCCAACATTCTACTCTCGCCTTAACAAAAAAAAGGGCATCTGTCCCAGAAAAAAATATTGCCCCATACATAACTCTCCATTTTGCACCCACATACACTGTTATTAGTCAATCATCCAGCAATTAATCAACAAAGTTATGTCACCCACTCTCCTCTCTGTGGGGTGTAAGGCTCCAAATTCCAAATTGTCCACATCATGCACAGCTGTTGCTGCCCAAGAAATGGAGAGCTATGTTCCTTTCCTACACCTGTCCTGCACATCCCTACCTACCTTTCATATTGTTTCCCCCCACTTTCCCCCATTTCACCACTGTCCTATTATCCCTTTTTCTTTTTTTATTTGGAAATAGCCTGGGTTTAAGTGGGGATAAGTGCCACTTAGCATCAGTGTGCATCCCTTAAACCCATGCAAACCTGATTAAAACTGCTTTTATCACCTTATATGATTCAGACACTGTTCTGTCCATCAATAAAATAACCAGCCCTGCCAAGTCTCAAATCCAGGAATCTCTGAACTACAGGCAGAGCAATACACTACTAGGCCAACTTAGCTCTGGGTAATTACTGCTGCTTTTGTAAATATATCATTCAGTACAATGATGTAACATTAGGGAAAAATACACCCCTGCCAAATCTTGAAACCAGGACACTTTACAGTGCAGTGCAACACACCAGTAGGCCAACTCAACTCTGTGTAATTACTGGTGTTTTTACTAAGATATCCTGATTACCACTGACACTACTTCTACATATAATGTGATAAATGGCAGTGTACTTGGACTTGTGATGCAGACACTGAACCAGTACACAGCCAAAGACATGTTGATGGATGGGACGCCTACAATATCAGGTACAGCTGATGAGTGCACAGACTGTTGCACAGACTGTTGCAGAATGTCCACAGTCGTGTCACCTACTTATGGCATGGTTGTCATCAAAGGTATTCTGTGTGCTGAAGTACTGTCCATGCAATGCAGACTGATTTTACAAAAGCATGACAGACAAGTCAGTGTCACAAATCATAGCCATCTAACACACATGTTCATGCCAATCCTGTGTAACACACTGGATGCATGCACATATGTCTTGCAATTACTCCTCCCATAATAATGACTCAATAGCTCTAGCGGTTACATTCCTAGCATGTCTGACATGTGGACACCTACAGTGCAGGCCCACATTCCAGCCTGTTGCACCACAACTACATGCTTGGCAATACAACCTACAAATAACTGAGCCCTGCAATGTTCAGCAAAACTGGTTGCTGCTACCACAGTCACTGCCACCCACAGTAGCATGTAAAAGACCTGGAGGGTGGGACACATGTCACAAATATGAATACATGTCATAGATATCCCCAACCACTCTCTGGGTACTACTACTACTTAACATATGTACCAGAGGCACATGCCTAACTTGGACTGTTATGGGTACCCTCACCCTGGCCATGCTGTGAAACAAGAGCTGACACTGCTCCCTAACTCACATATATAGCTTGATGTTCCCCAGTGTCTTCACAATACTTAGTATGACACCTGGCCAGAATGCAGCAGCTGAGGCCTGCTACACACGCAGCAGTATGTTCAGATACCTGCTACCATACCTCCCAAAAACCTAGAACTGGGCATCCCCACAACACCCATGCATACAGTGTTTAGGAGGGGATGTTCAGGTGACAGGGTCATGTATCTCAGTCTCCCCCTGCAAGCATACATAGCTGATAGACCATCATCAACTGCAGCAGTATGCGCATTCAGATAGAATAATGTATGACACTGACATCTGCCTGTCTCCTTACTGAGCCCAACACACATTGTTAAACAGTAACCTGCCCCAGAATGAACAACTCTTTTAACAATGGCCAAACATAGCATGCAAAACTGTGGACATAGCACATCAATCAAAACAGTGAACAGTATTTCTACATACCCTCTGTGATTCTGTAGCTCTCACACCTTGATAGTGTCCTCCTCACAGGCCAGGAAAAGGGCCAAGGCCTACACGAAGGCCTTAATTATAGCACTATGTTCCCATGCCATTGGCTAATGGCAATGCAGCCCAGCTGTTCTGCATGCTATTGGCAAGTGTGAGTCACAGATTGGTGCACAAGGAATCATCTGTTCATAAGCATTACCTACAAAAGGCAAGTTGCTGCCTATGATACAGAGGTCTGTGATTTAATTCATGAAGACAGACTGCAATTTCCAAAGAAAATACCACTGGAATTATGCTCACAAAGAAGTACAGCAGTATACCAGGTATGACATACAGAATACCATGTAATGAAATGCACATGTGGGGATGCATTCCTGGGAAATAGGAATGTCAACAGTAGGTCTCAACAACATATCTTGGAATGACATGTTGCTGTGAGTCTGCTGTCTACCAACTACAGTCCCGCTTTTTGGCTTTGTCTGCAGTGCCATAGACTGCAGCTCTGGCCCCTGAGTCCCCCAGCAATGGTCAGCGCACATAGAAATGCTACTGGATTGTCTGTTGTACAATAGTGACAGTACCTACTGGTGGATACAGCTGGCATATCACATCATGTAGTGTCATGTACCCGTCTCGGTCTGTGAATGTCATACAGGGTTAGTTCAAAGATTGTCTAGGTGTCCATGACTGTTTCCACCATACTCTGGCTAGGTCACTGTGTACTCCACACCTGACAGTCATGGCTAGCATAATTAGAGGCAATCTCTGCTTGACATATAAAGCCATGTCTGATCCAGCTTTGTTAGAAATGCTACATCTAACGAAATCCCAATCCCTCCACATCGCATACTTCAGTGACCTCAACCTCATTACCAAAATCAACAGAACATGCTGGAGGGACAGGTTCATAACCCAGAGACTGCCCTTGCTATGGAACAGACTTCCCATACATGTGAAACAGAGCACCTCACTGGCCCTCTTCAAGATAAACCTCGATGAGTGGATGGGAAATAGAAAATTCACCCTGGGGATCACTCCAGTGGCTCTACTCAACAGAGGCACTGGGAACTAAGGATGGGTGGCATGATGTCAGGGTAATCCTATGGATTATGCTAGTAAAGGCTCCAGGTCCATTAGCCTAGTACATACCTATGAAACTATGAACCTGGTGTCCCCCTGCAGCAGGACAGCAGGTTATAGGCAGTAGTAGTGAGGGGACACAGGCTCCACCTCAGCAACAGTGTATACATATTGAGCATACAATGTAAGGGAATGAATACGGTACCAGATATTAAATGTACCATTACTGTGTTCTGAGGGTTCTGGCATGTCACAGATACATTCCCCATACTCTGGGGAGAGCCATTATATATTGTCCAACTGGTTTCCAGACATCCACATTTGTCTGGCACTGGGTCCACATATATCAGGCACGTACATATTCTGCAAACATCTTGGTACTGCAGATGTTAGACACCTACAAGGAGGAAGCCCTGCACCACATATGCACTGCTCTCAGCTATTGTGTAGCACAGATGTTGCCAGAATGTCCACATGCACTTGTAGTACCATTCACATATCTCTCAGATGTTTGCTATATGACATGATACTGTAACATTGCCCATAGGTAGCACACCACAGTTGATGACAGTGATGGGTGTGGACACATAACAACACACTCTGTCACAGCACGCAGGCCATGACTGGTATACCTAGGACAATATGAGGTTACTATACCATGGGCCCTGAACTCCCATATGCTTAGGCCATATGTTAGCTAGAGGGTGTGTGTGTGTGTGTGTGTGTGTGTATGTGTGTGTGTGCGTGTGTGTGTGTGTGTGTGTGTGTGTGTGTGTGTGTGTGTCTGTGTGTGTGTGTTAATAGAGTGGAGCTTGAGTTGCACATGTGCAGCAGGGCCAACAATATGGAGTCCGTGATTGCCTTGCATGTCAGACAGACATTACCACTGATGAGTATGCATGACACAGGGTAGAGGGTTGGTCTTATAGCCTATCTGTGTATGGTAGATATTTGAGGCCCTGGTACTCACTGGTGGGGATCCTCTGTGATGTCACTACCTGCTGCATGTGCTGTGTGAGGTGTTTGACAAATGGGACATTTTACACAGTAATGGACCTTATTGTGGGGAATACAAAGGATGTTAGGACCCCATGTCCATAGATGACATACCTGTGGGTGTGAGGTGGCCCATGTAGGTTTACCAAACAGTAGAAGCAAGATGGTGAAATGTCATGTTGGTATCAACCTGTGTGCACAGATCCCACAAGACTGATTGGATGCCTAGGATGTTGTTAGTACTGTGATGATATGTGGGGAAATCACTCTCCACAAAGGGTTTGCCACTGCATATTGTGGTATGTGGCCTGAGGCCATGTTTCTGGCACTGGTCCTGTATCTGCATGGATCATCCTAGGCAGATGTCCACATCAGTAGGGAATCCGGTGACACCACACAGTATGCAGCCATCTGCAGACATGGTTGGCCATAGGCCAATGGCTGTGCCCTGCACCACAGATGTGTATATCACACATAACAGAGGCCCAACCACAGAACAACAGGTTACACTGCTAGTTATGGGTCAACTGATTGGGGGAGTTCCCTATGCGGACAAGTTGGGTCATGGCAGCATGCCAATTTGCTACCCCTATGGTAACATATGGTGTGATGCATACTTGGGAGCATATATCTATTATGGCCAGGTGAGTTATAGTGTCAATGGCCTTCTCCAGGTCAAAGTAAGCAGTGTGCACTGTGACGCCCCATACATGGTTTTGGTGACTGTGTCAAAGAGGCCACTAAGTGTAACAGTCATGATCCCTTCCGTGACAAAAGCCTAACTGTGCATGATGGATTGTGTGGAGATCACCAATGTCCTTGTTAATGTGGTTCGCTATAGACTGTGCTATGGCCTTGCAGAACAGCCAAGTTAGGCTGATGGGTGTATAATTTGACAGACTGGTGGATGCACCATCTTATTGTAAAGGGTTTACAGTGGTTGTCCTTCACATGGCTAGGACAAAGACATTAGTCAGGTCCCCTTTGAATTCAGTGACTTATGCTGTTGCAAGGTAATGCTTGGAGTCATGTAGGATGCATCCTGTCATATGATAGGCTCCCATGGTGGATGTATACCATGACTTTCGCATGGCAGTGGTGACCTGTTCCCTACATATAGGAGAAGGGGGCAGGTACTCTGGATATCCTGATGTACTGATGGGGGAGACAGAAGGTGAAGCCTACACTGACTCTCTCAGGTATCAAGTATGCTATATCTACATTACTGTTATAGCTGTGTCTTTGACTACCAAAAGTGAGCAGATGTCAGTTCTACCTGTGATGTTGCAGACATATGTGCAGACTGGGAGATGATTGTTTGTAGTGGATGTCAACAATATGGGCTCTGGGTTTGCTGCGCAGGTTACCAGGAGTGATCCTATTCACTTGTTCACACTAATGACACATTGCTTGTAAATGGCCAGCTGCCACTAGTTTTTCCTGGACAACAGTATGTCATCCCTGTTATAGACACTTGTATTGCAGATGTCCACCAGCAGGTGAATGATTCCTTGCAGAGGATGATGTAGTCCTGTCAGGTATACCTGAATCCATGCATCTATCCAAATGCACATCTGGCACAGGTGTGTATGTCTATATATTGGTGCCAGTCCCTACAGAGGGGTATGGGGCTGAGGATTTGTGTATACCACCCCCAGGAGTATTCCACATTGGAGGTGTATGTATGTGCAACCTTAGCTAGATGGGTATTGTGTGAGATGGTGACTGCAAAGGTGACCAAATTATGGTTGCTTTGCCATAGAGGATAAGACTATAGGAATGCTGCAGGGGTAACCTGTGTTGTGTAATATCCACTACAACACACTTTTGCCTCATGTGGGTGTAGCCCATAATTGCACCAAGGTGTTTGTAATTCAACTGTTGATTGCGCTCTGGCCATTTGTATGTTTGCATGGATATATCATCCAATGTATGTTTGGGTCATTCAAGTGACCCAGGATCAGCCTACAGACCCACATCATAATGCAGTTGTAGATGGTCCATATAGACAGGAAAGGGCTTCCTGGTCACATGTGGTGGCCGGTAGCTAGATATGAATTGAATAGGTATGTTGCCAATGGTGAACTGCCCCTGTGGTGTCCCCTGTGCATCCCACTGCATGTACAACATGAAGTTGTGTATGTGTCTTATATATATTGAACTCACATGTCCCATGCTATTTCCACCCATACTTTGGGGTATGACGGTATGATAGGATGTTTGACCAGGTAAGGCTGGGATGCTCTCTGCACCTTTGAACCATGTGTGTGTGTGATTGCACAGATGTCTGCATTTCCCAAGGTTAAGAATGTTTGCATTGAGGGCAGAGTCATGTGCAGACATCTAGGGTGTGGCAGCATGGCCTTCAAAATTTGCTGCACTGACAGTTGCATGTTGGTACTGATAACCTCACCACTTTCCCTAATGGAGGCACTATGGGGGTGGCAAGAACCATTGCCAGATGCCTGAAGGCCAGTTGAGACAGCTGGAGGCCATCTGTTTCACAGCATTGTAGTCTGTTAACCATACCACTCTTGGCTCATGGGTACTGGAAGCCCCTGCAATATCTCAGGCTAAAAGGCCACATGTTAGGAGCAATCATTTCCTGAATGTCTTGCAGCATCAGTCCTGGTGACAGTGGAAGGTTGCATAAGGCTAGGGACATACCTGTGGGACACATAATCAGTGTGCTCACTCATGTCTCACTGCACATAGTCCAGGACGTACATCTCAGGTCAGGCACAGCAACATGGACTGTAGCAAAGCCCTGACAGTACTTGTTGGTGAGATACAGCAGTGAGTATGTGATATGGCAGAGTATGTCACCTGACACACAAGCAACTGTGACTATCCACATTTACAGCCAGGTGGGAGGCACATCAGTGGGTCTCACAATGGATTCTCCTATATGTAACATGTTTGACATGTGCTGCTGCCTCTGTGACTGTGGGACACAGGTGTGTGGTCATGTGTTGTATGTGCTGTGTATGGCTGTGGTATTCACATGTGGCTTTGCCTCGGAGGTCTCCTTTGTTTGTGGATGTGTATGGTGAGGTCCACTGCATATGTGGGTGGTGTGTGAGGTGTACTGATTGTGCTGACAACCTGCTTGGTGACAGATATGTGGCCTTGACAGGGTGAAAACATGGACTGAAGGATACTACTGATATTGCATCTCTCACAGAGTCCACTCCTTGGTGGTGTTTGTAGATGGTTGTCCATCTGTGTACATGAGGCAGGTCTACACTGTGCAAGGACACCCATATCAACCACACTGGCAAGGAGAACTGTAGGACATTGTCAAGCGATTTAGTGCAGAATGTAATGGAGGAAGGCCAGGGAAACCTGAGGGGTGGGCCTACAGCCCAGGTGCATACCACAACAGTAGTAGTCTGACACCACAGCATACCATGTGGGCAGGCTATGAACAAGCAGTAAGAGGTACAACAGGTAAATGCATTTGATCACCTCATAGCACATGCAACAAGTAGCATGAAACATCAGGATCAGGAGGGAAATGCATGGTATATTGCCACTATGTTGCAGATAGCCACATACATACTGTGGTGATAGATGGTGGTGCATGATGTGGGAGTTACTGGTGGAGCAATGTGTTCCACTCTTCATGTCTTTCAGGTGGTCTGTATATGCATTGCAATCCGCCTTTCTCAAGAAGCTAAGACTGCTGCCATTATTGCTGCCCTGAGATTCCATCACCAGGTGCTGTTGACAAGGATCTGCCATAACCAGCAACAACATGCTACACTGTGGGCAGATCTCATAGCAACAGTGAAGGATGTGGGCCACCAGGACAGAAGCTATGAACAGGACCAAAACCGTGCTACATATATAATATATCATGCAAGGCAAAGGGCCGCAGCTGTGGCCAGGGACCATGCTGAGACTGGGGAGGGCCTACTACAACTCCCACTCTCAGCCACAGAGGAGTTCCTGGCAAACCTTGGGGCAGCCACCAGCTCACAATAAACTATCATTACATATGTCGTGAAGGTGGGTGGCACAGATTCCACAGCCGAGGAGCATCCAGGTAAGCCTCCAGTGGTCATCACATTAATACTGTTGCATTCATAGTGGCAGCCTCTACATACCTGTACACATATGTCAGGTCAGTCTGCATTTGTGGGTGGGGTTTTGTAATGCACACATGTGCACACGTATTGTGAATGTCAGCAATTTGGGTAGTATCACAATTTCTATTGTACATGTTGATAAATGCAAATATTATCCTGTACCAATGCCATATGTTTATCTGTTGTGAATACCCCCCTACAAATCCATAGGTACCTATGGTATGGCTGGGGACCATTAACCTGTAGCCAGTGAGAGTGGAACTGTCTTGTTATGGCTCATCTATACCCTAGGCATGTTAAGTGCTGCCAGTTTGCCATGGACACTACTGTTAAGCTTAGCCATATTGCAAAACGTGCATGTTCAGTTGTAGTGTGGTTCACTACAGTGCATCACATTGATAATCACAGTAGCATATTTGCAGGAATTGTAATGAATTAAAATGCATTTTTGAAAAGGTGTAGCCAGTCTGCTATACAGTGATGCATTACCATTGTGTAAACGGATGCACTGTCCTTTAGGTGAACGTCTATCACATACTCTGACTTGTCACATATCTCACAGGTGTATAGTAATAGTGACATTTAATGGCTGTAGCTTAACTGCATGCTGTAAAGGGCCTGTCCAGAGTGTGTCTGTTCTGATCTGACTGTGTGTTGTACATGGCATCATTCAGAAGGTGTGGTCTGTATCATGCCTTCATTTCATCTCACCTGTATGTGTGTGTGTGTGTGTGTGTGTGTGTGTGTGTGTGTGTGTGTGTGTGTGTGTGTGTGTGTGTGTGTGTGTGTGTGTGTGTGTGTGTGTGTATGTGTGTGTGTGTGTGTGTGTGTGTGTGTGTGTGTGTGTGTGTGTGGATCAGCAGACATTATAGTGCAGGAATTAATGTAGTCATGTAGTCTTCCCCTCACAGGTGATCATAGGGGATGGAGTGTGTCCCCCTTACAACCTTATGTCAGTGTCTCATCGGACTCTGATGATGATGATGGCCATAGTGAGGCACAGGTGTGGTTGTTGGGTGCTGACTCTGTCCCATTGGTTGACATCCCACTTCCACCCCAATGTCCCCGCACACAGTCTGTATCCCCACACACACCCAGTCCCCAGCAGCCACAGATGTTGGGCAGTCAGAGCACGGTGGCTGTGATGCCCCTGCACTGGCCCAGTAATCAAGGAGCCTCGATCCTCACCACTAGCACCAGTGAGCAACATACACATTGGAAGGATGAAAGGTACACACACAATAAAGTACAATTCCCCTTAAGAGCACACAGAGATCACAATCATTTTGGGGCTGGTTTCTCTCTCTTTCTCCAGATCCCCAATAAGTCTCCTCACTGGCACAGCTATAGGGTTAATATCTCAGCTGTGTGGTTAAGCCAAAACCTCCAGCATCCTTTCTGTCCAAACAGGGCTTCGTGTCCATGCCCATGTAGCTGATACACACACACACACACACACACACACACGTTTGAGATTGATTTAAATACAAACATGCAGACACTCTGGGGAAGGCTGGCACAGGTTCACTAGCTATGCCCCTTCTGTCCAAACTATAATGTAGTACCAGCTGCCACCAACCACTACTTATCAACTACTAAATGTCCCTTCCCAAAGGGTGACCAATTCTTGTTGTTTGTTTGTCTTTCGGCTTTTCCCAGTAAGGGGTCGCCACAGTGGAACTCTGGTATGCTAATGATTGGCAGTAGATTTTTACGAAACGCCGAGGTGCCAGCTCGACACCCAACCTTCAACGAAGACATGCCCATTTACGCATGCATGTCTTTCGAACACTACCCAACCACAGAGAGGACATGCAGACTCCACACAGAAGGCACTCCCAAGCCCAGCCGAGAAGTGTAATATTACTATTATCCAAATGGTAAGTGTGTACAAGACTTTTAAAGCTATTGGAGTGGCCTGTACAGTGTCAGCAAATACATATGCAAGTACTCTAAGAGCTTAAATATCTCTAAACAAACCAGACACAATTAAAAAGTTTACATATATTTAATAATAAATAATAAAAGAACAAGACAATACTCAATAACTCAACACAGTGACTACAGAGTTCCAAATCACAGGAAATATTTTAAAACAACATTGCATGACAGTCTCAGATAAATACAGAAAACATCTAAGCTAATCTTCACTATAGTCCTGTCTATATCTAAAAGATATAACTATACCCTAGACTTACTTACAGAGCAAGGAAAATGCAGATGAGAAGTGCTGAATGGATGTTTTCAGGTCCAAAGACAAGATACAAAATGAACAGTCTCTAAGAGGGTTCCCAAATTAATATCAAAACATTACTGCTGGATCAGTTGGATGACATCACTATTTGTCACCTGCCTTCAGTTCCCAGGCTAACAGATACTTAAAAAATGTAACATTTCTCTGTGAAAAATACTTACCTCTCAGATGTGCAGCTACTACTGCCTCACTAGTGATGTCCCTCAAGCCTTGTAATGTAGGATCTGAGAGCTGAATCTGTTTCATCTGTCTTTGTAACCTTTCCCAGGTCCTCTTCCACAGGAAGGCTGGCATCCTCTGACAGTGGTGCTTCACTGTCAGCCTGGGTACTACTACTCATCCCTGTCCTTGCAGTCATTCTGTCCAAGGGAACATCAGTACCCACAAGCAGCTGTGGCTCACCTTCAGTCTCACTGCTACAGGGTAGCTCCCTCCTTGAAGTAACCACCTCATCAGTCCTGGCTGTAAGTGTGCCATCTGTCTGGGTCTCTCCCAGGCTACCAGACCCACATGCTTCTCTCCAAGCCTGTCTGTGTGTAACTGCATGCACACATGGTACTGCATTATCCAAATCATTCCCTATCAGGAAATCCACAGGGTGGTAGTTTGGTACCCTTGTTGTCGCAAGACTACCTACTGTTAGTATTTTGTCACTCCTATGTACTGGCTCTCCCACCTATTGTTCCCCACCTTGCCTCCGTGGACATCTATATGCTACATAGTCCCACTGGTTGCATTTAAAACACTTAATCCTTGGTTCTGGACATGTACCTGGACTAGTGGCTTGCCCTGCTACTGGCAGACTCTGTTGAGGCAGCCTGGGCTGCTCATCATGGGCTCCCTTAGTCTCATGAGCATCACTGGGTGTCCCTTCCCTGTGCAGTAATGCCCCGCGTGCTAGGTATAGGTCTCCTTTTTTCCTCAACTCATCCACAGTATTGCATTGTCTATCAGCTAGCCAGATTCTCATGTCCTCAGGCAATGTGCTAAAGGTTTGTTTCCTCACCAAAAGGTCTGACAGCCCTTCAGAAGTGGTGACCTAACATCCCCTCACCCACCTATGTAAATAAGTGCTTAGTTCAGCAAAATATTCACACACAATTTCATCTGCCTTGCTTCTATGCTCACAAAACTTTTTCCTATAAGCTTCAGGTATTAACTTAAAAAATTCTAGCAAACAGTCCTTTACAACATTATAATTTAAACAGTCAGTATCAAACAGTTTGGAAAGAACAGTTACAGCTTTACCATGGAGTAAGGAAGTCGGGAACCATACCAAGAGCCCTTGGTCAACATTATACTGTTTACATACCCTCTCAAACATATGAATGAAACTATCAAAATTATCCCCATTCTGGGGTTTGATTACTCCCTTCCCCATTACCTCCATGACTCTGGTGAAGAATCAGCATCTCCTTTTCATGTTGCCTCTGCCTGTCATACTCCCCAGCCTGCGGACATTGCAGTTTCTCATTTTCCTCAGACTCCAGATGTCTCATTCTGTCTGCAGCTTCTATTTCCAAATGCTTGGCCTCCAACTCAAGCCTCTTTAACTCTGGATGGATTTTTAAGTCCTCTGTGGAAAGGTTAAGCTGTCCATTTTTTGAGTTGTACATCTCCATGGCAAGTCTGATTATCCTCCTGGTTGCTATTCTGTAAGGTAGCTTTGACTAAAGCAACAATCGTGTCTGCTTTAGTCAGGTTGGCATGCACCATTCCTTTAACCTGGCACATCTCAGCCAACTGGCTCCTTATCAGCTTGCCATTCTCCCCTGCTGATATGCTTGCTTGCTTGCTCTCCTGGGCTAACTAAGCTAACAAAAAAATAAATACTACAATTGTGATATGAGCTCTGAATGTTCAATACATGGATGATTGAGAGTACAAGCACCTTCAGTGACCACTGTACACAGGCTACAGGAATTCAATATTGAACCACTACAAGCCAATTAATATGTCTTGTGGCTATCCCACCACTGCCAAAAAATTAATATGTGATGCCCCTGCACTGGCCCAGTAATCAAAGACCCTCAATACTCACCACTAGTACCAATTGTGGATGTACACATTGGGAGGATGACAAATGCACACACAGTGAAGTACAATTTTCCTTAAGAGAACACAGAGATCACAGTCAGTCAGGGGCTGGTTTCTCCCTCTTTTTCCAATCCCCAATAAGACACCCCACTGGCACAGCTATAGGGTTAAGATCTCAGCCAAGTGGTCAAACCAAAACCTCCAGCATCCTCTCTGGCTAACCAGTGCTTTGTGTCCCTGCCCAAGGAGCTGACACACACAAAAACACAAACACACACACACACACACACACACACACACACACACACACACACACACACTTTGAGATTGGATTAATATACAAACATACAGACACTCCTGGGGAAGGCTGGCACAGGTTCACTAGCTATTGCCCCTTCTGTCCAGACTATAAAGTATTACCAGCTGCCACCAACTTATCAGCTACTATAAGGCCCTTCCCAAAGGGTGACCAATTCTACTGTATAATGTTACTATTTTCCAAATGGTAAGTGTGACCAAGACTTTCAAGGCTATTAGAGTGGCCTATACAGTGTCACCAAATACGTATGCAAGTACTCTGTAGGATCATAGGAGGTTACTAGGTTATTGGCCCTAAGGCCCTTATAAGCCTAGTCAAGAGTTTAGCTCATGTTTAGACAACTCAGGACCCAATGTCCCTGTCCAGCAGGGACATGGGTTGAATTCCTAAAAGCTTAAATATCTCTAAACAAACCAGCCACAATTAAAAGGTTTAAATATATTTAATAATAAATAAAAGCACAAGACAATACTCAATAATTCAACAATGTGACTAGAGAGTTTAGAATCACAGGAAATATTTTAAAGCAACATTGCAGATTCAAATAAATACAGAAAACGTCTAAACTTATCTTCACTATATTCCTATCTATATCTAAAAGATAACACTGTACCCTAGACTTACTTACAGTGCAAGGCAAATGCAGATGGGTAGTGCTGAATGGATGTTTTCAGGTCCAAAGACAAGATACAAAATGCACAGTCTCTGAGAGAGTTCCCAAATTAACATTACTGCTGGATCAACTGGATGATATCACTATTTGTCACGTGCCTTCAGTCCCCAGGCTAACAGATACTTAACAAAATGTAACATTTCTCTGTGAAAAATACTTATCTCTCAGATGTGCAGCTACTAGGAAGTCACAGAGCAATAAAAACACCTTACATTCCAAACCCAGTAATTATTTATGTTTCAAGACAATAGAAAGAAACCTCTAGCTGTTGACATCCTGTCTCCTTGCTGCCTTGAAACTAGCTTGTATATCACATTGTAAAACACTTTTATTTTCTTGAAGTTTTGCAAGTTAACTCTGTATGTTTCAGCTTCTACCATTAAAACACACATCTGCACAGGCATATAGTTTATACACATTTCTGCTCTTTCCCAGCAGGGTATACTGTGGTTACATTCTTGAAGCTCAGTACATAACATACAGTCCAACAATAACCACATAACATATAGTTGTCTTACATTTGTAAGACAAGTCTATGGATCATATTAATATTCACAAATGACATATGATTATTTACAAAATTCCAGATAGCTGGGCTGGCAGTGTCACATTTCTATATAAATCATGTTAATATTTTCTAGTGACATACAATTATTTACAAAATTCCAGATAGCTGGACTGGCAGTGTTTCAGTTTGTCACAGTGGCATTGAACAGGGGAGTGTGGCAACTATGGCATCTGTGACTGTAGACACTTGCCGTAGCCAGAGAGCTGGTGAGGTCCCGCACAGACAGATTGACGGGGGGGCTCGAAGGAGGACTGCTGCCCATACAGCACCTGGCAGAGGTGTCACAGCATGTCTCATGTGACTCATGTTTTGGTCCATCATGGAGGCACAGGTACGTTGTGAACGGTACACCAGATGGATGCTCAGGGTCATGGATGCCACAAAGCCTGGCATGCATCACACCCTACACAGCATTGGTGATACCTTATGTAATTTTGCTGATGTAATGGATAGACAGAAGGGTGAGACATTGTCAGTCCTTAGCCATGCAATGTCTGTGCTGGACACCTGGACGTAGGTCAGCAACAACATTATCTGAGAGTCTATGTGGCCATACACAGTCACACTCCCATAGTGGCAGTACCACTAGTACTACCGAAGGGAGAGTGCTGTTCACACTACAACATGGCAGGCCATGGGTACATGGCCCTTGGCAGTCCCATGAAGGACATAGACCCAGCAGACACTGGTCACCGTCAGAATGTAGTTCTGCAACTGGCCCTGGGCATGAAACTGCCAGTGCACTCCTGGCAGAACCAATTCCCATGTTCAAGGCCAGAGATTGTGAACTGTACATTCTGTAATGTACAGTACACATCTGTCCAATAGGGTTTATATTAGATCTTTGAATGCTTAGATTGTCAAACACCAAAATGTCAACACCTAAATGTCAGAATCTAATAAATGCGACAGGCCAATTATGCAGATTTTTTCTCAGGGAAAAAAATTTGCATGGCCAACAAAAAAAAAAAAAAAAAACAAATTCTAAAACCCTAATCAAATGGGGGGCTGTGCACCCCACACCCCCTAACTAAATATGCCAACTCTGAGATTGTTCTATATCAGTGAACAGGACAAATCACCAATGAGGGTCAAGCAAATTTTTCCCAGGGGAAAAAATTCACATAATTGGCCTGTCGCATTTATTAGACTTTAATGTTTAGGTGTCAACATTTTGGCATTCGATAGCCTAAGCATTCAAAGATCTAATCATTCAAAGATCTAATATAAACCCTGTCCAACATACCCTCATGTAGGGCTAGCACATAGCTTGATTGTGTGCATGCACACACTCACTTATCACTGTCAAATGCAGGTCCTCAACTGATGCACACACCTCCAGTCCATGGCGCAGCTGACCAGCACCCCTACACACGCACACACACACACACACACACACACACACACACACACACACACACACACACACACACACACACACACAAACACACACACACTTTGAGATTGGATTGATATGCAAACACACAGACACTCCTGGGGAAGGCTGGCACAGGTTCTACAGCTATGCCCACTTCTGACCAGACTATATGGTAGTACCACCTGCCACCAGCCACCCTTATCAGCTACTATAAAGGCCCTTACCAAAGGGTGTCCAATTCTACCATGCAATGTTACTATTATCCAAATAGTAAGTGTGACGAACAGCAAGGCTATTGGAGTTGCTTGTACAGTATCACCAAATACATGCAAGTACTCCAAGAGCTTAAATTATCTCTACATAAAACAGCCACAGTTAAAAGGTTCAAAAATATTTAATAATAAATAATACAAACACAAGCCAATACTAATTAATTCAACACAGTGACACTAGAGAGTTCAGAAATCACAGGAAATACTTTAAAACAACATTGTAGGACAGTCTGACATAAATATAGAAAACAGCTAGACTAATCTTGCTATTTATATCCCTAAGAGAAATAATAAGATCTAAATCCTACTTACAGAGCAAGCAAGTGATGATGAGTTGTTAACAAGTCAGAAGACAAATTCAAAATGCAATGTCTTTCTCTTCAGATAGTTTTTAAATTGATAATACACTTTTCTGCTGAGTCATTTCACATTACATCATTCTTGTCACCTCTGCTTATGTTTTCCAGACTCACAGAACTTGAAATTTAACAATCTTTTGCAATCTGCAGCTGCCAGCAAGTCACAGCAATAAAAGACACTTTACATGTGAAACCTAGTAATTATCTCTGTCTTAAGACAAGAGAAAGAAGCTCCTAGCCCATACATCCTGTCTCTTAGCTTGCGATCACACAGAGTCATAAAATTATTTTTTTATTAGTTTATTTTCTTAGAGTTTACAAGCTAACTCTGTATGTCCCAGTTTTCAACCATGAACACATACATTACATAGGCATAGAGTTTATACACATTGCTGCTACTTTTACAGCAGGCTGCACTAGTGGTTACAATCTTGAAGCTCTGCACATAACACAGTTCTTTTACATTTGTGAAACCATACTGTGGATCATATTAATATTTACAATGATATAGAATTATTTACAAAAATCTATGTGGCTGGGCTGGCAGCCTTCACAACCCCCACCCCCACCCCAGAGAATTCAAGCTAGTTTTTCAAGTGATCCTAGAGAAACGTTGCTTGAGAAGGTTAGATCTACCTGGGTATACCTTACCACATTTCCCTGTCTTGAAAGCCTATCTGTGTTGGCATTGCTAATTCCACTGTGATGCTGCACTGACATACCATATGCTTGCAACCCTAGGCTCCACCTTAGCAACTTGGCATTTTGCTGGCTGGCTCAATGTAACCATGATCGGGGATTGTGATCTGTAACTACAGTGAATTTCCTTCCATCCAGACAAGGCTGAAGTTGCTGCAGCACCCACACTATGGCTAGACATTCCTTTTCAACAGCTACATAGCATTTATCCCTAGGTTGGAGCCTACGACTGACATAAACCACTGGGTGCTCCTCCCGCTCTGAAGAAATCTGCCTAAGTACAGCCATCACTCCATGGTTTGAAGCATCCACCCGCTCAGCAAATTCTTTGCTGTAATCTGGACTGACTAACACAGGAGGACCTCCCAAAGCTTCATTAAGCTTCTGGAATGGCTGCCCACATGCTGTGGTCCACACTGAGTTATCTGGCCTGTTTTTCCTTGTCAGGTCTGTGAAGGGCACAACTATGGTACTATAACTGCGGACAAACTTTCTGTAGTACCCTGCTGTCCCTAAGAATGCCCTCACCTGCTTTTTGGTCAACCCTGCCCTCTGTAGTCTGCCCAGCACCTCCCTGACATGCTGAAAGTGCTCTTGCCAAGAATAGCTGTACATGGCAAAATCATCTAGGTAAGCAAGGGCAAAATCTCCTACTCCTGCTAGGATATGATCTATCAGCCTCTGGAAAGTTGATGGGATATTTTTCATCCCAAATGGCATTTTTGTGAACTTATACAAGCCAAAATGAGTCACAAAGGCTGACCTCTCTCTAGCCCTGGGAGTGAAGGGCACCTGCCAGTAACCCTTGCTAAGATCAATGGTGGTAAGATACTTAGCCCCACTCAGCTGCTCTAGGACTTCATCTGTCCTAGGTATGGGGCAAGCATCTGACCCTGTGTGACTATTTAATTTCCTGTAGTCCACATATAACCTGGTACTGCCATCCTTCTTTGACACCAGCACCACTGGTATTCAAAGGAGGCCTGACGACTGCCTTTGTCCCAGCCATGTGAAGGACAACCACTGTCACCCCTTTAAACTTAGGTGGGGCATCCACCAATCTGTCACATTATACACTTGTCAGCCTAACTAGGCTGTTCTGCAAGGTCATAGCACAGTGTATAGTGCACCTCATTAACAAGGATGTTCATGACCTCCACACACTCCATCATGCACAGTTAGGCTTTGCCAATGAAGGGATCATGTCTGTTACACTTGGTTGACCTCTTTGACCTCCAAAACCAAACCAATATGCTATCCTCCAAAAAAGGAAGCCAATCTGGTGGTCCCCTGCCATAAACTGTACAAAAGAAGGAAGAAACTGTTGCAAAAGAGAGTAAAATCCCATGAGTGGAGGAGCTCCCTGGTCAGCCTCAGTAAGAAGCTGAGATCCCTTATAAGATCCTCCAAAGCTAGCTATGAAAACAAAATCACCACTAATTCTAAGGACAACCAGAAAGCATTCAATAGCTATGTAAAGAATCTCGATGGCAACACCCAGATCTGTTCTGAGTTACAGCACGATGGCACAAAAATGACAGAACCAACTGATATTGCCAACATCCTGGCAGATAGGCTCAGTACTAACTTTACCCCCCTCACCCCCTAAAGGGCCCATATCTATACAGGAAGAATGCAGAGTCCCTGTAATCACAACTATGCAGGTTAAAGCTGCACTCTTTAAAGCCAAAAACACAGCATCCATGGGACCGGACAACATCCCAGACTGCGTTTTACATGAACTTCAGAACAAACTGGCTCCCCACCTAAGCACCATGTTCAAAAATAGCCTCACATCAGGCTTTGTGCCCACTGAATGGCACACAGCAGCAGTTATCCCACTCCACAAAGGGGGAGCCACCACTGATTCCGGGAACTATCGCCGTATTAGCCTGACTAGCCTGGTCTGCAAGGCCATGGAAAGTATCATCATGGAACTCATAAACAAAGACATTGGTAACCTCCAACTCTGGATCCCACCCAGTTCAGGTTTATGAAAGGCAGATCATGCCTCCTGAACCTGATTGACTTCTATAAGGCAGTCACCAAAGCCGTAGATGAGAGTAAGGTGGTTCACACAGCCTATCTTGACCTTGCCAAGGCTCTCAACACCATCCTCCATTCTGGAATTATAGCTAAACTCACTAAACTAGGTATAAATCCCTACATCACAAGATGGGTTGCCAACTGGCTCACTGACAGAACCCACAGTGTAAAAGTTGCAGACTCCAAATCTGACCTCAAACCAGTGACAAGTTGAGTACCACAGGGTTCAGTCCTGGGACCTCTCCTGTTTGGTATCTATTTCTCTGAAGTACAGGCTAACACAGAAGGCCTCTGGCTAATGCAGTTCGCAGATGACTGTAAAATAGGAGCCATAGTCAAGCCCCCAAATGATGTGGACATCCTACAGAAGGGCCTCGCTGAGACAGATGCCTGGTGTCATAGCCATGGCCCCAAGCTCAATGCCAAAAATTGCAGTGTCATCCCCTTTGGTAAAAACTCTGTACGCATGAACTACCACATAAGCAGCAATCTACTTAACACCGAATGTGTGATAAGAGTCCTTGGGACCCAGGTGGACAGTAGTCTCTCCTTTGATAGTCACATCGCCACAGCAGTTAGGAAGTCCTTGTACGTGGTACACCTCATCATAAAAGGGTTCTCATCCAGGAAAAAAGAGGTCATTGTTCCCCTCTACTCGACACTCATTAGACCCATTATAGAGTACAACACCCCTTTTGGAATGTACCTCACAAGACATCTGCAGCAGCTGGAAAGGCCACAGAAGTACTTCACAAAGAGAATTACTGGCATCAAACAAATGCTCTACACTGACCGTCTCAAAAACCTCCAGCTTTACTCCATAGCATATCGCCTACTCCGAGGTGATGTCTGCCTAACATATAAAGCTATGTCAAACCCAGAGCTGTTGGACATGCTACACCTAAAGAAATCCCAATCCCTCTGAGCTACATGCTCTAGGGACTTAAACCTTGTCACCACAATAAACAGGACATGCTGGAGGAATAGATTCCTGTTCCAGAGACTTCCCATACTCTGGAACAGGCTACCCATCTATGTCAAGCAAAGTTCTTCATTAGCACTCTTCAAGAAAAATCAAGATGAGTGGATGGGAAATAGGAAATACACCCCGGAGATCACTTCTGTGTCTCTGCTCGACAGTGGCACAGGAAAATAACTTTCTTTGGTGGTGTAATCCAGGGAACCTTGTTGGCTAGGCTTCTGTAGGCCCTTGGGCCGATAGCCTAGTGCCTACCTATGAACCTATGAACCGATGACACAGTCACCAAAGCCATGGATAGGGGTGACAGTGCACACTTCCCACCTTGACCTGGACAAAGTCTTTGTGAGTAAAACACACTTGTCCATAACAGATATAAGATCCCAGGTATGCAACACACCATATGTTACCATAGGAGTAGCACACTGGTGCACTGACATGACCCAAATAATCCACATTGGGAAATTCACCTAGCGGTTGACCCATAACTAGCGGCGTAACCTGCTATTCTGTGTTTGGGCCTTTGAACCTCTCTGGAACCAGCCTACACAAGCATGCTATGGTGTTGAGGTTTGTCAAAGTGTATTGGTTAGTGATGAACAGAACATTCCAATGTTAGTTATAACAGCATGCATGGGTGTTCTATTTAACATAGAACAATAGAATTATATAGCATACAGAACACAGGCATAAATGGAATAACAGTCATTATTGTAGCTGCATGCTAGTAACAGTTACAGCAAAAGGCCAACAACATTGGCATTTCAGCAAGGTATGTTAGTATGCAACCATTATAATACATAACCAATAATCCAACACAAGGCTCAACAGTAGGTTTTGAGAACAGCATATGTAAAAATGTAACCATAGTATAAGAATAATAATTTGTGATGCAGATAAGGGGTTGGAGGAGAGAAAGGCATTCCATTACCAACTGTATGGGCTATATTTTTCACAACAGTACTGCTCAATACTTTACAGGTCTACCCTTACTTTATCTGTACAACAGGCCTATAGCTTCTGTAGCATGTACGTACCTCTCAAGCTGTCTAGTTGGGATGGTATTGGCCAAACTGTAATACCTACAGGTACATAACTACAGGGGACTATTACTTGTTAGGGCGACATATATGACTACCTAGGTGTACTCTGCACTGATGTTGTCAGTGTGCTACTGGCATACTTCAACTGGGTTTATATCTGTGTCCAAGGTGTTTGGCAGCAGCAATCACTATCTGTGATAGTGTGACACTTGAGAGACATGTATTGTTCACAGTACATAGAGTTTACACTTATCTTGCCATCATTGGCAGGCATGGGGTTAGACTATCAGCAGACATTCACAGACAAACCAGCCATACAGCCGTGCCAACAATAAATCATTTAATTTATCTTATTAACTTGGAATACTTCTATACTTCATGTCATTTTATTTAATGGAGTGTTATCACCTTGCTGAGAAATGCTATTTATGCACTATTGCATCTGGACACAGATATTAGTATACCCTCCATACAGTTACTACAGACATATATTTACCTGTAGGTCCTGTGGGGAGAAACTCTGTTAACAATACATAACTGTTTCTATAAATAGTCAGTACTACTTGTCTGTTACTATAAATATGTCTTAGTACCTGTCTCTGGATTCATATCCCGGTCTGTGTGTGGCAAAATGAACAACATATATATTGCTTATCACACTGAGCTAATGGGCCAATGCTATGTACTGACTGAGTGATATGTACCTAAAGCTCATCTGGTGACAAAGTGTGACCTGGTAATATATGTAGAGTGCCACACAAGACTGCAGTGACAGTTCAACATGCATGCATGAGGTTCATGCATGACAGAGATAGTAGGTGAACTGTGTCTTATTGCTCGAAATGCAGGTGTGCACAATTAACCCCTTGTGGATGGGAATATGTATGATCTGTGCAGACCATTTCAAGGTGTTGGTTTGCCAACCTGACCCATATACATTTGCAGATGGTATATTTGTAGGCTTCAACTATTGCACTTTCATACTTGCCTGCATGAGCGTACCTACTTTCAGGGATGCATGTAGCTGAAATGCAAAGGTTAACACAAGACCATCCTGGGAGAAACACACTATAATACCTTAGACAGCACTACTCTAGGTTCAGATCTTAGTGCAGAACAAATATCATATTGCATTATATCTTGTAGTACAGCTCCACATCTATACTTTAGCATGACAGTTATTTATTGCCCAGCCATCATTCACTTCATGGTGTTATACCCATGTTTACTTCACAAAACCTGTAATATTTGATTTCTTGAACAACAGCACAGAATACTCACAACAATTTGCAGAAGACAGCTTTAATGAAGGTGACATAGCACAGTGATTGGTATACAGTTAACAATCTTTATTGTTCTAAACTTTACATAATGCAGGCATTGGAAGACAGCTGTTGTTACACAATCTATGCAGTGCTACCTTTATGTCTTCACAATTCTGACTGTAGTACTGTATTTCCTGCAGATTAGGGATGTTGTCTATTTATTCCCTTCACATTTTCAATGCCGGTGTACTTTATAACCAGAACATGTATTATTAATACAGTATACACATGTTATTCCCACACACTATTAATTCTGTGTTAATTTTCTTTACATAACAGTAGCATGTTTCATGCTTTCATCTATATTGAACTGTACCTGGCAATACTCACTTATATCAGCCCAGGTCTATGTATACATTCATTGCAGTACATTCACAACAGACTATTCTTTCTGGCAGTTACAACTGTACTCTTTCTTAATTAGATTACTATATATTGCAAGATAGATCTGTACTCACCACACTCTCAGTGCATCCTGGCCAGGCACCCTGTGTGGGCCTCCAAGTTGTGAGCCCTCTCCTCTGCAGCTGTGGGGAGAAAACACATCATTATGCATACCAGTCTATCAGATACTCATACTAGAATTTGGTAAATCAATGGTTCCTAAACTTACAAACTTCTAGGGCATTTCTGTCCCAAGCATCTTGGATCCATTGGGCTAAGAGTTCCCCCTTCCTTTGCTTCAGGTCCTCATAATGATGATGTATCTGTTCACCAGTGAGGGGGATTCCAGTTGCAGTGGTGAGGTCGTGTGCCAGATAGTCCCAGGCCTTGGACTTATATTCAGAGCCCTGGTACTGGCCCTGCAGCAGTCTGTCACCATGGTCTTTGACTAGGAGTACAACCATGACCCTGGACTCCAAAATGCCACAGCACTGTGCCTGGAAGTGCGCTCCCTCTCTGACTCCAGCCATAGCTCCTACAGTGATTAAATTCCAACAAGTTCTGGCTGTATTCCCACCTGTTCAGCTTAAATAAGGCTGTTTTTCTGCCCTTTGCTGCCATTGTACCATTTTTAAACATGCTAAGTGAAGCTTAGCACCATGCAAACTCACTGAGGTTAGTTGAACATTGCGTAAACTGGCAATGCTTAGCAATGTTTAGCAGTGTGCAAACCCTTAGCTGAGCTGAGGACTGCTTAAACTGGGATTGTTAGCAGAGCCCATGCCAGCTAAGTGGAGCTGCGCTTTGCTAAGTACTGCTAAATAGGTCCTGTTTAAGCATTGCTTGGCTTGGCTTAGCAATGCTTAGCAGAGCTTAGCTACGGCAAACCAGAGTTTTTTAAAAAATAAAAAAATATTCAAAGTATTTGTTCATTAATGATAATTTATGTGTATTTATTTTACTTTATATCCCCTAAACATATGCATTTCACTACATTATCTGGTAGTGTAACTTTAATGTACTGGACACTTGTGTGTAGCTGGGACTTTTATCCTCGGGTCTCCACTGAAAATGGGCTTCTGGTCAAGTTGGACTAACCCGGTTAACAAATTTCAATGGATAAATAAAAAAAAACATATTTACAACATTTCCCTATCGCATGTAGAAAACTGAATGGACTATATTCAAACCATGTACCTACTGCACACAAGGCCATTTCTCTAACTGTTCAGCTACCGAGGATATGGTGATCAGAGCTATACTGTTCTATATAGCACTCAGTTATATTTAAGCACTGCTGAGCACCACCATATGCCATGCAATCCCGCACAGCTATGCTTAAACATGATCTTTTCTATTAAAATTAAAAACATCCAGTTTCTATTGTTATATGTTTGGCACGTGTTTCTTGCTAAGCACTGCACTGTGCCACGCAAACACACAAAAAACAAACAAACAAAAAATAAATAAATAAAAGGGACAATAACATTTTCACAATTAATTTCACTGCCAAATGGCACTCCAACAGTACAGGGGATGTGTTATGGACAATGTAATACACCTCCTAAATATAAATTTTACAACTGGCCAAGGACACACATTTAATTTAATATTTTAGTGCCATCCAGCACTTTGACAGTGCAGGGGGTGTGTCACAGACACTGTAACACACCCCCTACATATAAATTTTACACCTGGCTGAATACACACATTTACTTTAATATTGTAGTGCCGTCTGGCACTTTGACAGCGCAGGAGGTATGTTACACATCTCCAAGCACTGTTACACACCCCCTACACTGATGCAGTAAGCATGTACATGGCTGTCCCTCAGTACTGCCCTTTTTTAATATGCAAGGTACACTGCTAAGGGGGAGCTGCAGACACAGCCACCATAAACTCCTTGTAGGGCTTGTACTATTCCTACACAGAGTTTATTAAATCTGGGGAGATGTTTTTAGTTTTGAAATATATTTTTTGTACAAACATAAAAAGGTATAGCTAAACCTGATTGTTTTAGTATTCAGATTTACTAGATATCTTTGTACTTCTATAAAGATGATGTAAAGGCAATACTATGAAGATTATATCAAGTTCTATATTAATTAAATGAAATTGTTTGAGACAACTTGTTTGGATAAAACATGTTGAGAGAGCAATTGCAATGCCAAAAAAAAAAAAAAACTTTTAAAAGAGCATTTATCCCCAGGCCTTCACCGAAAATTGGCTTGTTCCAAGTCAGACATTCCCAGTAAACAAATGTTAAATAAATAAATAAATAAATAAAAAGACAAGAGCAAATGTAGCTACATGTAGTATTCAGGTCTAAGAAATAATGATGATGATGATGGGAATAAATGAAGACGTCACCCATGAGACAAGTTTGCAAAAAGGCTTTCTGTAGTGACAAATGAGTACAACCTATACCATATGTATTTTAAAGTAAAAAATCATAAGTTCATAAGATCATAGGAGGTTATTAGGCTAACAGCTTCAGGACCCTTACAAGCCTAGCCAAGTTCAAACCATGTTCCCAAGGGAATTTGATTCAAGCAGACTCTAAAATCAGCACCTGTTGCCCCTGTCAAAAAGATATACAGTTGGAACTTCCCAGGTGAATTCCTGGTTAACCATCCAATCATCCAAATTACACTTTAATAAGGCCAATAAGGGGCATTGTCTAACATGAATAGGAAACTTGTACCAAAGGTGGGGTAACCTGTGTGAGACATATCTGTCTCTCCAACAAGTTCTGCTGATATCATATGCCAGGTTAAGATACTTTGACTGATTGACCCATGTGCCATTAGAATTGCAAATGTGCAGCATTTTCATTCAAGCTGGGTCAGATATTGCTCTATATGCAAGGCACAGGTCACCCCTGAGCAATATGTATGACACAGAGTAAAGTGACAATGATTTCAGTCTGTTCACATAAGACAGATCTTGAAGATCCTGCACTTACTTTGTAAGGAACTTCTGTGGTCTCTCCAATTGCTGCAGGTATTTGGAAAGGAACATACTTAAGGAAGCATTGTACTCTATTATTGGGATAATGAGAGAAGAGTACGGGGGGGGGGTTGCAACCACTTTTTTTCTGGAGGCAATGCCCTTACTTATGAGATGAGCAATATAAAATGCCCTTCTTACCACTGTGGAGACATGGAGATTTAAGTTAAGGTTGCTGTCAACCTGTGTGCCCAGATCTCTCATTACTGACTGTGTGCTTAGAATATTGCTATAGAAGTTGTAGTTTGCAGAAACATCACCCTTGCCAAAGGGGATGAAAATGCATTTTTTGAATTACATTTAAGACTATGACTTCAGCACCAGTCATCAGTCTGCATAAGACCTTCTTGCAGGATGTTGACATTGCTAAGGGATTCAATATCACTCCCAGTTTGCAGTCATCAGCAAACTTTGTTAGCCATAGCCCTTTGGTTTTAGCCTGTACTTTGGAGAAGTAGATTCTGAACAGTAGCAGTCCCAGGACTGATACCTGTAGAACATCACTGATTATGGGTTTGCTGGAGGAGGTGGAGTCCACTATTTTGACTGTATGAGTTCTATCGGTGAGCCAGTTTGCAATCCACCTGACAATATATAGGTTGATACCCAGCTGGGTGAGTTTATCAATGATGTCTGAGTGGGGGATTGTGTCAAAGGCCTTGGTTAGGTTTAGGTAGGCTGTATGACCAGATTTGCCCTCATCTAAGGCTTTGACGACTGTCTCAAAGAAGCTCACCAAGTTTAACAGGAATGATTTCCCCTTGACAAAGCCAAACTGGGCGAGGGCGAGCATTTAGAGATTTCCTATATCTTTATTAATAACGTCCATGAGGATTCATTCCATGCCCTTGTAAATAAGGCTGGTCAGGCTAATGGGTCTATAGCTCCCAGGGTTTATGGATGCACCCCCTTTGTGCAAAGAGATGACAGTAGTTGTTTTCCATTCCACTGGGACAAAGCCAGTGCTTAGGCTGTGATTGAAAAGTGTGCCCAGTGGCGATGCTAATTCCTTTTTTAACCCATGTAGAACACAGCCTGGGATGTTGCATGGTCCCATAGAGGCTGCATTTTATACCTTGGAGAGGGTGATTAAGACCTGCTTCTCAGAGATACTAGGTGGACAACAGCTGTTAGAGATGCTTTGGGGTATATGAGGCACGGACAGGGGAGTGAAGTTTTCACTTAACCTGTCAGACAGTGGGTTTGCTATTTCCACATGTTCTGAATACGTAGTACCATTATGTTTGAGGTTATGGATGTAACTAAATAACACCTTGTTGTTATCCTTAGTTAGGGAAGCTAACTTGGATTTGTAGTTGGCTTCAGAGGGCTTCAGTAGGAGTCTTGTTTGCTTGTTTAAGTTGAGGAGAGAGAAAGTTTCCAGTTTTGAGACTGTTCTTTCCTACTCTTAGACAACAATTTCTTTCTCCTGTTGCATAGACTATTAATAGCAGTTTACTACCAGACAGATTTGTTTTTTCTTTGAAGATCTTGCTTTGGTCCTATCAGGTATGACAGAGCCAATACAATTGTACAGGTGTTCGTATAAAGCATTGATGTAAAGCTCATCATAGTTGGCTGTTCCATCAATGGGAGAGGAGAAATGAAGCTATTTATACTGTCACATAAGAGACTGTAATTGGCCTTGGAGAAGTTTTTTAGTCTAGTTGTTGCTAACGGGCATCTTGTGTTATACTTACTTCTAACGAGACGGATTTGTTTTCAAATATCATCAAGGATGGCCACAGAATGGGGGTGGTGCAGCAGTCCCCCATGTTGGTGAGCACGAGATCCAGGATGTTTAGGCCCCATGTGGGTGTGTCAACCAGCTGGTGCAGTGTATTGGAGTTAATGAAGTCCAGGAACCTTTCGGCAGTGAGTTAGAACACGTATAATTTGTCCACTTAATGGATGGTTAATCAAAGTCACCAAAAAACAGGGTGTTTGGTTATACCTTGATGGACTCAAGTAGATCCAAATAGGCTGAGTGGATGTTCTGATTCATGGAGGGGTCCTATAGCTGGCAATGACCTGAGGAGTGGTCTTACCTACAGTCAATTGTACCTGAAGTAAGTCAAGGGAATCATGCTGTTTAACCAATCTAGAGGTGCATTTATCTTTAACGAATATTGATACACCCCCCCCCCTTTAGTTCTCTTGCCTTCAATTTGTGGTCTGAATGTGTGGAGGAAATGTAACCTGGCATAGCTGGGGTACTCTCTGCAGCCTTAAACCAGGTCTCAGTGACTGCACAAATGTTAGCATCTTCCAAGGTGAGGACTGCTTCCAGTGAGTTCAGTTTCTGGTTTAGACTTCTAGCATTTAGCAACATAACCTTGATGTCATTTATAGAGGGTATTTTTATGTCAGGAATTTTGTTCTTGTGACATTGCCTATAAAAGGCAGTATGGGGGTGGCAAGATCTTTAGCCAATAACCAAAATCCCAGCAGTGACAGATGAAGACCATCTCTGGCAAAGAATCGAGGTCTGTCGACCATGTCTTCCCAGGCTGACAGATACTGAATCCACTTTGAATGGCACCAGAAATTAAGCCAATTTTTGAAGTTGATAATTTTTTGTTTGTAATGAGGTATCATCCTAGGTGAAGGTAAAATGCTGCTTAAGACTAAGAAGATACCTGCCTGAGACACATAATCAGAGAGCTCAGTCATGTCTCTGTTCATATAGACTAGTGAGGTACATCTCAAGTCATTCGCACCAACATGGACTATGATACAGTCATAACAGTGCCTGCTGCTGAGACACTTGAATGCATGTATGATGTGATGGATGCTTGCACCTGACAGACAACTGCCCTGACATTTTCCTTATCCGACCTGGTGAGAAGTACATTTGTTTGTCTCACAATTGAGTCGCCTTTGACAAATATGTTTGTTTTTGTGTTATGCCTTAGGGGTTTCACTGGTGAGACACTTGTGTGTGATATATTATGTGTATTATGTTCTGCAGAGGATGTGTTTGTGTTTGGGAGGTCTCTGATGTTTTGGTAAGCTTCTCATAAGGACCTCTGCATATGTAAGTTTATGTGTTGTTGGTTTGGTACGTGCAGGATGTGAGGTGTGCATACTAACAACCTGCTTAGTATCAGATGAACAAGCTGGTGATTGAGAGAGCCCGAATTCTAGGTTCCTGATATAGATGCATCTCTCACATAATAGATTTTTATGGACTAGAAGAAGTTGGTTATCAGTGTACATGAGGTAATTCTTAACTACCTCTGAATGTCCATGTCAACTAGGCTGGATGGAGAAACTATGGAGAAATGTCCATCCATACTGTTAAGTAAGTTGATGTGGTCAGACAAAAAGGGAGAAGAAAGGGAAGACCAGGTAAAGTAGAGGACAAGAGAAGTGGGCAAAAAATATGAAGGGCTAGTGGGTAGGATCTGTGTTGGCACCTCAGAAGCTTTGCTGAATAAATAACCTGTCAGTGAGGGACAATAGTGAGAAATCACTGATGGAGTACCAGCTAAGTACTAAGGGAAATTTTTCAAGTAGAAGTGTTTGCGTCTATAAACGCCATGGTGCTCACTATTGCTCAGCAGTGCATGATACGATAATAAAGAAAAACCTGCCCAAATGCTGTGCTTATGTAGCAAATGAGAGCAAATTGATTTAAACAAGTTAACCAATAAAAAAGCTCAAAACTGAGTCCTGTTCCAGAAACCTTCAATCAGATGAGTTCTAACTGCACACTCCTGCCACTGGGGTGCAGGGGAACCCTTTCCAACAAAAATGGCTTGGATTTGTGCTCAAGTTATACAAACAGAGCTAGATTCAGCAGGTCTCAATCTCACCTATGCTACAGCGAACAAATAGGGTTATCACCTGTCCCTGTTTGGGCAGTTGTGGCCTGCATAAAAATAAAATTAAAAAATAGCAAATGTCCTGAGATTTTAGAACAATAAAAATTTCCCAGGTTTTATTTAATAGTTGCATAAAATGTTATTTTGTACCTGAAACAACAAAATGTTATAGGAAACAGCAGGAGCAACTCAAATGCTACAATAATAAGATTTTGTTTTGGCAAAAAGTGAAGTTCTGTCCTTTGCACTGGCTGCAGGTATGTTTTGTCCTGCAAAATCTCATGTTTCTGCAAAAGATGTCTCACTTTTGACATTTGAAAAGGAGGCAACCCTACAAACAAAGTGCAACAATTAAAAAAATAAATAAAACAGTTCAAATAAGCAGACACAATAAGCCTTAAACCAGCATCTTCTAGCTCAAAAGGGCAGACGCTACCCACTCCTTTCACAAGAGTGTAGACTACAAACCTTCTTAATGCAAAATAACTGGCCTGAAGTCCAAGAACTTAAACCAGAACTAAGACATGCTTAGAATAACAGACACGCTAAGCCTTCAACTACAAATTCCCAACTTAGAACAATGTAAGCTACCTCTCCTGCTACAAGAGCGTAGACTACAAACCTATTTAATGTAAAAACACTGGCCTGAAGCCCAAGTCTTAAACCAAAACTAAGAGGCTTAGAATAACACTTGCAATGTATTCAGGCTACTAACAAGCAGTAATAAATGCAGCAGAATAAATGTAAATGAACACTTTTAAGAACAAGCAGCAAAGGCAAAATAAATTAACAAAGTAGGAAGAAACACAAATACAGTAAAAACAGCTGAATAAAGTGCAATTTTTTAAGTTAAGTGGCAATGGAGGAAACAGAAGATAATTCAAGGTTAAGAAACTAAGGGGGTGGACCTTCCCAAATGATCTCTCTCTCTCTCTGTATCAGTATAATGAGCTGATGAGATGGGACTGTGAGGAGTGTCCAAAATAAGATTTTTAATAGGAGTGGGCAAATGAAAAGCCACCGAGTTTAAGACTACAATGATAGCAGTTGGGAGGGTGGCTGGGAAAAATAAGATGCAGGCAGATATCAGCAATATTCAGACAGAGTACGGCAAGCAAGCCAAACAATCTTGTCAGCTAAACAGAGATATTTCTAACTAAATGAGGAATGCTATTTCTCAGCTCCTTCCACTAATTAGCTGACATTATTCACTGTTTGCAAAGGAATACTTTGGTAAATTTTCTAACTGACCCTTTTAAGAGTAAGACCTCTTAAAACTCCAACAGAGCAGAAAACTTAAAACAAAACAAATGCAATACAAGAATAATATGTAAAATAGATGTAGCCAAACCTTAAATGAAAAACTTCAAATCAAAATAAAATGCAGTGGGAGGTCAGAAATATTCAGGCAAAGTACAGAAAGCAAGACAAACAAACACTCCATCTGAACAGATATGTCTAGCTAAATTAGGAAATCTGATGTTCTTCATGTTTCACTGTTGCAGTCATTACATTTGGGTAATCTGCTGGCAGGTTGCTCTCAGTCGGCCTGAATTCCAAAGTCTTGGGTCCTGCGTCAGTTGCTGTCTCCTCTTCCATGACGTCAGGTCATCAGGGGTATAAAACATGCAGCTGATACCATTTTCTTTAGTCTTTCTTGCTGTGCGGTGCCTGAAGCAGAAGCATTTCGCAAGTGCTGGTCGGCCGACTACTGAAATATTTGAGTTTGAGTTTAAGAATCGAAGTCTTCACTAAAGCTAAGTACCCCATTGGGGAAACTTTTTTCTTGCTTTTTACTGATGTCAGAAAAAGTTAATAATTATACTACTTGTGGGAAGCAAATACCTCATAAGGATTTCCATTTATACTGTATTCCTTGCCTAGGCCCTGATCACAACGTGCCTGGCTGTCGGTTTTGTGCTAGATTTAACCAACGCACTATCAAGCGTTGGTATATTTTTTGCATCAAAGTATTTTGGAAACAGATTTAACTACCCACAAACACACACACAAACACAGACACACACTGATCAAGCCACACACACACTTGCACAACACATGAACCCCCCCTCCTACACACACACAGACACACAAGGATGGCTTCACACTACTTACCTCCTATAGCATTAATATCTTCATTAACATCTATGGTCCTGCCATTGGAATAAATGGGTGAATGACACAAAAAGACTCTGCACTTTTTTATTTCACTTCCCCATTCTTTGAATTGTTTTTACCAAAATACTGATGCCCTGGTGTAAAGTTCTATGGAAGCACACATGGCTGTGTAGCACGAACCTCAACCATGTAAGCAGTGCAGCAGTTTGCACTTGCTCTCTTGTACTGCAGAAGTGGTATGCTTTCTTTTAAACTGGAAACCTGTATCTCAGTGAACAAACAGAATAAAACAAGTTTGTACACTGTGAAATGGGATTACAAATCCCAGTGTATTTACTGAAAGCTGATATAATGCTTTTAATAAAGCAAATGTATAGGGAACTAAAAGATAACATTGCCTATTGTGGTACAAGTGCTGTAGATAGGCATATATAAAGTATATGCATAAATGCATAACTATTTATACTGTGTGTGTGTGTGTGTGTGTGTGTGTGTGTGTGTGTGTGTGTGTGTGTGTGTGTGTGTGTGTGTGTGTGGGAGCGCGTGTGTGTGCGCAAGTGTGTGTGTGTGTGCTCGTGTGTGTGTGTGTGTGTGTGTGTGTGTGTGTGTGTGTGTGTGTGTGTGTGTGTATACATGTGTACATGCATCATACATGGTAAAAAATTCCTTGAGTTAAGACAGAACAAAAAATACAAACATATAAGTATATATATATATATATATATATATATATATATATATATGTCTCTTTAAGTGAACAACAGAAGATCAATATCCTAATGTCAGTGTCAAGCACTGAAAAACAGAATCTCAACAGGTACTGCTCATGCTCCAAGGATTAACTGAGGAGCAGACAAGACCAAAAGCAAGTGTTTTGCAGGAGGGCAAGCCCCCTGTACCCTAAAACTACTGCTAATTATATATACTAACTTTGAGACTGCAGAATTACTGGGGAAAGGGAATATTCTCCTGCCCAGGGATTGTCATTCTTACTCACATTTGACCATCCGTTTTGGTTGACAAGACATTGATTTTGTGTCAGTTCAACCAAAAGTAAGCCGTCCAAATATCATTACCTATATCTCTCTAGCTAACCCCGTATAATAGATATATATTTATATATGGGGAACTAAATATCATAGAATTATCCTTTGGGTTGATATCTGTTTAGTCCACAAAGGTTAGTGTGTGCGATTGCACAATTCTCAGGATTTGGAAGTATGCCCTCTTCTCGAAATTGTGCAATCTCGGAATTAGTAAGTATATATAAATATATATATATATATATATATATATATATATATATATATATATATATATATATATATAATTAGCAGCAGATGAGGCTTAACCCTCCCCAGCAAAAAAGATATTTTTATGCTACTTCTAAACTTTTGTTTTGCATTCACTGAGGTTTTGTAGCTGACATTGTGAATGTCAATATTTAGGTTATTCACTCATTATCAGTAGACTTTTTCTGGCTCCTGAAAGAAAGCACCTGCCCTTCTCTTTCCTGTAGCTTACTTAGATAGCCTCCATCCAATAGTCTTAGATCTCCTAGCCACTCAGGGACTCTCTTTCAAGAACCTAAAACTAGTGCTCTAACCACTCCCTTTCTCACCTTGGATCCAACTATGGAAGGACATTCCTTCAACTCTTAAAGACCTCTCTAACTACTCATTTCAAGAACAACTTAAAAAAATATTTCACAGTACAAGGTATATAACCTAGTCTCCCTAATCTCTAATAAATACTACCTATCATTTTCACTATAGCATCTCTTCTCTAATTCCTAACATATCAGTACTCTAACTTCTGTAAATACTATACATACTGGTTTCTGTTGACTACAACCTAAAGTCATTTTATCTATTTTATTTTAACAATTCCTTTGTTTTCAGTATGATCTTTTATTGTATAAGTTATTTTTATTTTTTTCACTTTATATGTGTTCACATTTCACATTCTGGTCTGAGACCGAAATTGGTCCAGTGGTATCAGTAACAAATTGTAGCATGGAGAGGATATATATAGACCCTTTCTATAAATACATGCATGTGTATATAGGTTCATAGGTCCATAGGTTTATACTAGGCTATCTGCCCTAAGGCATTTATAAGCCTAGCCCAGAGTTTTTGTGGCTTACGCCATCCCTTATGTTAAAAAATACTGTGCCCATTATTTTGTTGTGCCTCTGTCCAGCAGTGACACAGAGATGATTCCTGGGGTAAACCTACGATCTCCCATCCACCAGTCAAGATTTCTCTTGAACAGAGCCAGCGAGGTGCTCTGCCTCACATGGACCGGGATTTTATTCCACAACATAGGGAGTCTCTGGGTGACAAATCTATCCCTCCAGCATGTCCTATTTATATCCGTGCTAAGGTTTAAGTCACTTGCTCTAGTGGATCTGGTAGATTTGGATTTTTTGAGGTGGAGCATGTCCATTAATTCCGGGTTGGACATGGCCTTGTATGTCAGGCACAGGTCACCTCTGAGCAGATGGTATGCGACTGAATAGAGCTGGAGTTTCTTCAGTCTGGCAGCATATGACAGATTTTGGAGTCCCTTTATCCTTTTGGTGAGGAACTTTTGGGGTCTCTCCAATTGCTGCAGGTGTCGGATGAGATACATCCCGAATGGGGCATTGTACTCAATCATTGGTCAGATAAGTGAAGAGTACAGGGGAACAATGACCTCACTTGATCTGGATGTGAATCCCTTCATGATCAGGTGGGCAATGTAGAAGGTTTTTCTAACCACTTTAGCAATGTGAGTGTCAAAAGAAAGGCCACTGTCAACCTGGGTCCCCAGGTCCCTGATAACCTCTTCTGTGCTTAGTGGATTGCCACCTATATGGTAGCTTGGGGTTACCTTGTTTTTCCCGAAGGGTATGACTATACATTTTTTGGCATTTAACTTCAGGCCATGACTCTGGCACCAGCTATTAGTTTCCGTGAGACCCCTCTGAAGGATATCTGTGTCCGATGTACTTTCCACTATGGCTCCCATTTTGCAGTCATCTGCAAACTTTGTCAGCCATAGTCCTCCTATATTAGCCTGTACTTCTGAGAAGTAGATGCCGAACAACAGGGGGCCAAGGACTGAGCCCTGTGGGACACCACTTGTGACCGGCTTGGAGTCTGACATGGCGCCAGCTACTCTAACCCTGTGGGTTCTGTCCTTTAGCCAGTTTGCAACCCATCTTGTGACATATGGGTTTACATTTAAGCTGGTAAGTTTCTCTATAATACCTGAGTGGGGTATTGTGTCGAAAGCTTTTGCAAGATCAAGGTAGGCTGTATGGACTGCCTTTCCCTCATCAATGACCTTGGTGACTGTTTCGAAGAAGTCGACCAAGTTCAAAAGGCATGATCTGCCCTTGACAAAGCCAAACTGGGTCGGGTCCAATGTCTGCAAGTCCCCTATGTCTTTGTTTATGAGTTCCATTATGATCCTCTCCATAGCTTTGCAGACCAGGCTTGTTAAGCTTATGGAGTGGTAATTACCAGGGTCCGTAGAGGCACCGCCTTTGTGGAGTGGGACCACAGTTGCCGTACGCCACTCCTTGGGCACGTATCCTGTGGTAAGGCTAAGATTAAACAGCTGCCTTATGTGCAGGTTTAGTTCCTCACTGAGTTTGTGTAGCACACAGCCGGGGACACCATCCGGTCCCATTGATGCTGTGTTTTTAGCTTTAGAGAGAGCAGCTTTCACCTGTGCATTGGAGATGTCTGGGAGGCTGCACTCCGCTGGGATAGTTATCTCTCCTTTTGGGGGGGGGGGTGAAGTTTGCACTGAACCTGTCTGCCAGTATGTTGGCAATGTCTGTGGGTTCAGTGATTTTTGTATCATTTTGGACTAATTCTGAGCATATCTGGGAGTTTCCACCCAGGTTTCTAACATAGCTGAAGAAGGCTTTATGATTGTCTTTTGAATCTATGGCAATTTTTCTCTCAAAGTTGGCCTTGGATGATTTTATGAGTGCTCGTATATTTTTACTAATAATGATTAAAGGTGTCTTCTCTTTTATGGATTTTGCTCTATCATGTAACAGCTTTCTCCTCTTATTGTAAAGTTTGTTTATGGCTGGGGTCCACCAGACTGGACGTTTGCCCTTGGTGGAAAGAGTCTTGGTTTTTTTAGGGATTGCCTGATCCATGCAGTCCTGGAGGTGTTCGTAGAAGGCATTTGTAAGGGCTTCTGCAGCTTGGGTTGTGGTTTCCACTGGCTCGGGGGCCTTGAAGGATACCACACCAGTCTTGAGTAGTGTGAAGTTTGCTTTAGAGAAGTTCATCACTGTGGTCTTTTTTGTTTGGGGTGGGGGCGGGATGTGGATATCCAGTGAGATTAGTTTATGATCTGATCTCTCCAATGAGGGATATACTTCCGGTGTGGAGCATTTTGTCCCCATGTTTGTGATGATGAGATCTAGTATATTTTCTCCTCTTGTGGGAATGGTGACTAGTTGTTCCATGGCATTTGAATTTATGAACTCCAGGAACCTTTGGGCTAGAAGGTTTGGGCTTGAGTAATGTTCCCAGTCTATATTCGGGTAGTTGAAGTCACCCAATATAATGGTGTTTGGAGATACATTTATACCCTCCAGTGTCTTCAGGAAGGCTGTGTGGGGTTCCTGAGTTTGAGAGGGTGGCCTGTAGCATGCTACAAATTGTAGAGCAGTTTTGCCTATGGTTAATTGCACCTGGATGGTTTCCGATGTTTCGTGCGTTGCCACCAACCTGGAGGTGTGGGTATCCTTGATGAATATGGATACACCCCATCCTTTTGTGGTGTGGTCACCCAATATAATGGTGTTTGGAGATACATTTATACCCTCCAGTGTCTTCAGGAAGGCTGTGTGGGGTTCCTGAGTTTGAGAGGGTGGCCTGTAGCATGCTACAAATTGTAGAGCAGTTTTGCCTATGGTTAATTGCACCTGGATGGTTTCTGATGTTTCGTGCATTGCCACCAACCTGGAGGTGTGGGTATCCTTGATGAATATAGATACACCCCCTCCTTTTGTGGTGTGGTCCGGGTTTTGGGGCCGGAACGCATGATATGAGGTAATACCTGATAGTGCCGGGGTGCTCTCAGGAGCCTTGAACTAGGTTTCAGTCACAGCACAGACATCGATGTTCTCCATACTGAGAAGGGCCTCGAGTGCGTGCAATTTGAGATTTAGACTTCTGGCATTGAGCAGCATTACCCTTAGTTTTTCCCATTTTTGTTTTCTAGGGTGGTAGGTTTAGAATTTTAGCCTTGCCTAAAAAAGGCACTATGGGGGTGGCAAGAGCCTTAGCCAATATCCGGAATCCCAGGGGTGACATGTGCAAGCCGTCCCTTGTGAAGCAGCGTGGCTTGTCAAGCATGTCATCCCAGGCAGACAGACACTGGATCCCCTTTGAATGACACCAGAAATTAAGCCAATTGTTAAAGCTGATCATCTTGTCTCTATGTTGTGGCATCATTCTTGGTGAAGGAAGGATGCTGCTCAGGGTCAGGGTCATACCTGCCTGGGCTACATAACCAGAGAGCTCCTCTATGTCTCTTTTCATGTAGTCCAGGGAGGTACGTCTCAGGTCGTTCACACCAGCATGGACAATGACTGTGTCATATTTGCACTTGCTGTGGAGTGACCCGAGTGCTTGTGTTATGTGGCAGATTCTAGCACCCGATAGGCAGCTTACTGTGACCCTCTCCTTGTTCAGCCTGGTGAGTGAGATGTCAGTGTGTCTGACTATGGAGTCACCTATGACAAGTATGTTTGGTGTTGTATTTGGCCTTAAGGGCTGTGACTGCTTTGCACCCTGATTTTGTGTTTTATGTGTTGCCTGTGGTGTGTCATGAGGTGGCGGTTGCTTGGGTGTCTGCTTTAGAGGCCTCTGCTGTTTAGGTAAATTTTTGCTCAGAGCCTCCGAGTATGTCTTTGTGTGTTTATGTGTTTGATTCCTTGTTGTGATAGCTTTATGTGAGACTGGTTTTGTGGTGTGTGTAGTTGCCTTCTCCTCCTGTCTGGTCTTGCCAGTCCTGAGTTGAGAGAGCTCAGCCTCCAGTTTGGCTAAATAGCTGCATCTCTCAAGTATTTGTGTTATGTGGGAGGAGGAGAGGGTTGTTCAGTACATGAGGCAATTGTAACATTGCCTCAATATTCCCAGATTCACCAACTGGACAGGAGAGGATGCCAGCATCTGGCCCTTCGATATGCTAGAGAAATTAAGAAGTTTGGGGTGTAACTGAATGAGAGAGGACTTAGTAAGGAAGTGGGTACTCCTGGCGGGGGGGGGGGGTTTGCTAGTGAGGGACTTTATATAATACAGAAGTGCTAAGCCTGAAAAGAATATGCTTTTAAGACAAGTGCTGAGCTTTTTTTTCTTTTTTTTGGAGAAAAAAAAAAAAAAAGCTTTTTAGGAACAAGTGCTGCGCTTTTTAGTTAAGGGGTATACTGTTTAGATTACTAGTAGAGCAGCTATAAGGGAAAAAATGAAGAACAGACTTTATGGAGCCAGAAAAAGTTTAACCTTGTTAAACTGGCGCTGCCCGATGCTGCTCTAGTGGCAACTCTGCGCTAAATTGCGCTAAAGCACGCTAAAGTGTGCTTGATAGCAGGGGCTGGAAAGAGCCAGGAATTGACCCAATACGGCCAATAAAACTACAGTTTCAAGTCAGTAACCACTCCCACGGGGGGGGGGGGGCAGGGGAGCTGCTCAATGTTTTTCACTGCCACTGATCAACAGAGACTTTCCTTTAGCCCAAGCAAAAATGGCCTCACAGAAACTTACAAACAGTTCAGGAACAGCAAGCCTGTAACTGAACTTTTTTAAATCTCAGAAAAGTGGGAAAAAGCAAGATTTTTTTTTTTGTTTTTGTTTTTTCAGAGATAGCAGAGGTTCACAAGTAATATCAAGTTATAACAGTGCAGTAAATGACCCCACACAAGAGTGCTAGGTCAAAGACAGAAAATATGCAAGTTTTGAGAAAAAACGATTTTAAAATTAAGTGCAAACAGGAAATTCAGTAAACAGCTTTTGGCTGTGCTCTAAATACAGCTACTAATGCAGAAATCAAGTTTAACAAGCCAGAAAATGCTCAAAGTAGGCAACTATGCTGTTCCTTAGATATGGAGTAACAGCATATTTAGTACATTACACTAAGTGAATATTGAAGCAACTTAAAAAGAATAGCTTGGTGTAGATAAGAACAATTTAGCTACAATACGATCAATTAAAGACTATCACTTAAAACAGAGAAGGGACAGAAAGTTCATACAATGGCAGAGGGTGAGAAAGATTTATGAAACTCATAATGGAATTGGGAAAGGCTGACACATGCATGAGATGAGTATCAAAGCAGATGTACAGCAAGGAGAGAAAGTTCTATATAGTAATAAGTATATAAGCATTTGAAATTTAAAAGAATGAAGGTTTTTAGGGAGTATAAACTAGTAGGGATGGATTGGGAATCAGAAAGATGACATATAAGCCAAATATATATATATATATATATATATATATATATATATATATATAGATATATATATAGATATATATATAGATATATAGATATATATATATATATGTGTGTGTGTGTGTGTGTGTGTGTGTGTGTGTATATAAGAATGGATAAGCAGATCATTCAGTGTTTTTAATGTTTGTCTGATTCTTTTCCACCAACTAGATTATGCATATGTAAATGGCAAAATGGATGGAAATAGTTAAAGTTGGTCAGTTTTTAAAAATATCTTCCAAATAGAAATTGTACAGTCATAACTGACTGTAATATCCCTTACCATAAATTACATACAGGTATGCTCCAATGCTCTGTCCTTTGCACAATAGCAATCACACTGTATAAAACGTATGTAATACATTTGTCTGCAATTCTGCAAATACCCAATTAAGTGTTAGTTCCTGTCGCCCTTAATATTTTTCATAACTTTTCATTGTCATGAATCCTTCTCAGTATAATTTCTAAGTGAGATTACCCTCTGACATACAAACTCCCCTACAAAGAAAATACTCAACTATGGTCAGCCAGGTTCTGATGGCCTTTATTCTAAGTTCTTTAGTCGAGTCAATGTATTCATAGTAACATATTATCATGTTTATGTTCAGTCCTGCCTTCACCTATTAAACAGTTCCCCACTTTCTTTTTTTTTTTTAAAACAAGTTTATTGTTTTAACATACAAGAAAAATATCATAACAATTTTATACAAGTAATTAAAATAGATATGATTATAACATTCAGCAAAACAACCAAAGTATTTACAAAGACATCCACTACAATCAGATCAATTAATTAAACTAAAATACCATGCTATTGAAGTTAAGATTTTTTTAACAGGTTTTGTAAATTATCCCATACAATATAATAAGATGTTGTTCTAGTTGTTCTTGACCTTATTGTGTTTATTTCCATATGGCACACTATATTCATAACATTTTTAAATTCATTGAACGAAGGAGGTGTATCTGAAATCCAATTTCTGGTTATTATTTTCCTAGCCACTGCTAGAATAGACCATAACAAGGGAAGCTTAATATTTTTAACACTTTGAGGTACAGGTGTGTTGAATAATATAAGAGATTTAGAAATAATGAAATTATCTGTAAAAAGAGCCTGCAAAAATTCATTAATTGACTTCCAATATTCTTTCAATTTTAAACAGTCATAAAACATATGAGCCCAGTCAGCATTAATTTCTACATTACATCTTTTACATAGATTATCTTTATTATTTATTTTATTCATCATCAAAGGTGTATAAAAAGATATATGTAAAAATTTCCATGTAAAAAGTCTCCAAACAATGGAAGACATAGTTTTATAGGCAGATTCCAATATATATTGTTTATCTTGTTTATTTGGTGGGTCCCCATTAATGGAAGTGAAATAATTCCAGTAGGTATCTACACTGTAAAAAGTTTATTGTCTGATAATTTTATGTATGTATGAAAGCTTACCTTTATCAGAAACTTTATGTTGTAAATTTAATATCAAGTAATCAATCAGTGTTGGAATAGATTCTTTAACTGTTATAGACATTAGATCTATTTTATCAATGAGATGTTGTCTAAAGGTCTGAACCTCTAACCAGCAAGTTTCTCTTAGATCAAATTCTTGTTTTAAGAAATCTAGATTTTTAACTTTATTATCAGATATCAACTGATACCAGTACTTTAGATCATTATCTATAGCTAAATGAGTTCCTTCAGAAGTAGATGACAAAAGCATACCCGAGTATACATTATAGGAATATAATAAAATTCCATTCCCTATATTTAGGATGCATGAATATAAAGTTACAATAGCTAATAATAATGTTTAATGGGTAACTAACTATATGTTTAGGTGTAATAGGTGAAGTACAAAATTCCTTTAGTAACCATAACATGGAGTTATTTACAATCATATTTTTATGTGTTAAGGAGATTTTCATGAAGTGCATACTAATTAGCTCCCAGTAATCTTTCCATTTTGCAACATATGACTGATCTATTAATAAAGTAAAAACTTTTACAATAGAAGAAATAGTATATAAATTAAAGTCTGGAAAAGAAATACCCCCTTGAGACCAGCTATTAGTATGTTTCTTTAATGCAATCCTCAGTCTATTAGGTGCCCATAGGAAATTTAACATTAGTGTATTCAGTTTCTTGATAATTATTTTTGTAGGTGGAAGTATTATTGATTGTATTAAGTATAAAATCTTGGGGAATATTATCATTTTAATAATTGTAAGTCTCTCTTCCATAGTAAAAAACATATTATTCCAGGTATTAAAAAGATTTTGTATATTAAGAAAACAGGTATTATAATTATTATATATAATAGATTTAATATCTTTAGATAATATTATACCTAAATAAGTTATCTGACCTGAATTGGGTACATATTTAGTAAAATCACTAATGAGAATATTTTTTCGTGTATATATAGGTAGTATTTTAGTTTTTTCTTCATTGAATATTAAACCAGAAATACTTTTAAAATTCATCATTTTATCAAATAGAGACTGCATAGAAGAATTAGATCCTGCTGATGTAATTAGAACATCATCTGCAAAAAGTTGAATTTTAGATGTTGTATTTTCATCTATTTCAAAACCTTCTATGTCAGTACTGTTTCTGATCAAATTAGCCCAAGGCTCCATTATTAAAGTGAATAATAGTGGAGAGAGTGGACACCCTTGTTTTGTACCTTTAAAAATGGGTATTTTTTGTGAGACATATGTTCTTACCGTAATATAAGCCAATGTTCCTTTGTATAAATGCTCAATTAGATTTACAAATGCATCTGAGAAGTTTGTGCACTTCAGTAAGGTAAACAGATAGTCCCAACTTACTGAATCAAATGCTGAACTTATATCAAGACTAATAAGTGTTAAATCTTTCTTTTTCCTATTTGCAAAATCAATTAATGTTAGAGTTCTTCTTATATTATCAAAAGTATTTCTATTTACAATGAAGCCTGTCTGATCTATATCTATAATGCCAGGGATGATTGTCTTCAATCTATCAGCAAAAATACTCATAAACATTTTATAATCAACATTAAGTAATGAGATGGGTCGATATGAAGTACATCTAGTTGGATCTTTATTAGGTTTTAAAATTGGCGAAATAAATGTATATTGCCAAGATGGGGGAGTTATTAGCTCATTTTGGGCCAAAATAAAAACCTTATGTATTAATGAGTATGTACTTTTAGAAAGGATTTTATATATCTCTGGTATAATACTATCATTACCCGGTGCTTTGTTTGATTTAAGCTTGTTTATTTGTGTAACAACCTCTGTATATGAAATACTTTTGTCCAATAGTTTAATCTGTTGTTTATTAAGCTTTTTATTCATGTTTGTGGTTATAAACTCTTTTATTTTATCTTTAGGTTCCATGTTAATGTTATTATGGTTAATTTCGTGAAAGTGATTTCTAAATTCATCTAGTATTTCTGGTAGACTAGAAACATTCTTCTTTTTCCTTAGAGAAAAGATTTCTTTGATATGATTTTGTTTATTCAACCTTTTTGGTTTATTTTTAAGTCTATGTAAGTATTTGGGGCTTATTGAGTAAGACAAAAACTTGTATTTCTCTAGAGTTATTTTAACTTTATGAGTTAAAATTTCTTTGTATTTCTCATTTAGTTTGTTTATTTTTTCAATGACTTTCTTATCCATAATATTTTCTTTATTATTATGTTTATAAGAGTCTAATTTACTTTGAATATCTAACAATTCCTTATCCCAAGATTTCCTTTTATTATTATACCATCTGATACTTTGTCCATATAGATATGATTTTAAGGCATTCCAAACATAGACAATGGAAACTTCAGGAGTATTATTTATGTCTAGAAAATGTTGTACTTCTGAAAGTATATATTCTTTATAGTCTTAGTTGAGTTAAGTATGCTGGTATCCTTTTGATCTGAACATTGTGAGTATTTTTATCATGAACTCAAAAACAATTGAATTATGATCAGATATAGGACATGAAATGATTTTGGAATTAGTTAAATCTGTTACCACCTGGTTAGAAATAAAGACCCTATCTATTTTTGAATAAGTTTTGTATCTGTTAGAAAAAAAGGTGTATGGTAATGATTTTGAATCTATCTGATTATTAATATCATTTAAATGATAAGAATTAGCAAAATCATTTAAATGTTTTGCATTAGATATAATTTTCCTTTTTCCTATAGTGGTAGTGTCACTTTCATGTAGTATACAATTAAAGTCACCAGCTAAAATAATATCTCCTATAGAGAATGATATGATCTTATCAAGATGGTGTTTCACTGTATTAATACCAATTCCAGGTATCCAATATACATTAATTAATGTGTAAGTCTTCCCATTAATTTGTATTGTAACCATACAAAACATTCCTTTATCATCCTGATAAGACTTAATAGTTTTAGGAATGGGCATACTTTTATTCCATAAAATAGCCACTCCTCTTTTTTCTGAGTGTGCTCTGAACTAGCCAATACTGTATATTTGTTTGTGGCTAGTTTATCAATATCTTTTTTCAAGAGATGAGTTTCTTGAAGGAAGACTAAGTTGGCCTTGTGTAAATTAATGTATCTTATTAGGCTTGCCCTTTTACACGGATTATTCAGTCCATTAATGTTTAAAGAAATTCCTTTTAGAGATGTCATTTGGCATTTTTAAAACATAAGAATCTTATGATCAAAATAACAATTAACAAAATAAGTAATGTTACATCTCCTCCTTTAGGTGTACCTTTAAATATAGCTGTATTTATTGAATCTCTTATGGGATTTTGTATAAGATTCAATTTTGTTTGTAGTGACAATGAGTTTACAAAATGTATTGTGGATGTCAGAACTATATAAATACAACAATGAACAAGAGAAAATAATGTAAGGATTAAACCTTGCACCCAGCCTGGAGTTAAAAACTCCAACTTAGAGTAGTATATACCACTCAAGTTAACCCCTTACTCTAAGCAGCAGTACCTCAGCTACCACCTTATCAATTAATACTAGTTATATTTAACTTAAATTAACAACTTTCAATTAGATTATCTAGCAAGACAAAACTACACTTTTGATAAAACAGTATTATATAAACTAAGATAAACTTTTTTAAAAACTATTCATACTACTATATGCATCTATTTAATATAATACACTTGTATTCAAATAGCATTCAAATAAACTTGATATTAGGAACCAAGATGAGAGAGAGAAATAAAGGACGTGAGAGAGGGAGAGAGAGTGAAAGAAAGAGAGAAAGAAAAAAAAAAGGGAGGGCATTTTTACATATTAATTTATTCAAAGTTTGTAAAAATAAGTTCTAATATTCATTTAAATCAAAAACTTTGGCTAATATGGTTCAGACATTACATATATTAAGATGCATCTATTTTCTGTCATGTAAATGCAGTTAACAGCTTCCAAAAAAACCTTGAATTACTTGTATCTGATCTTTTTTCTCATACGTATTATTGTCAGTAGAATAAAATATTATATTTATAGAAATTGTTATAAATCATACTGCATAGTTATGTAAATTCTCAGAAACACTTGCATTATTGTAAAGAAAGTCATCTGTATTTTGTATATCTATACTGCTGTTTTAAAATATATTACATGACAACTTCTTCCAGAATAGAGTCATAAAGTTATTTATGCTTGTCAATCAGATAAATCAAATGAGTTATAGTAATGTATATGTTTAAATCATAAGTTTTTAACATAAATTAGTATGCTGCAGTCAAGTAAACTTTCAAAAACACTTGCATAAATGTTTCACTTTCTATGCCTTCTAAAATATCACATTTGCTTACTACAAGAAACTGCATCATTTAAAATCATTATAACTGACATATTTTATAAATTATAACATAAATATTTAAGTAATTATATAAATTAACTCACATTTAAATGTTAAAGAGTTAATTTTCCTTCACAGAGTCACATTTGCAGCAGTTCTACTTCCTGGTAGAGTGTTCTTCCTGAATCTGCGATGTGTCAGTGTGAATTCTGGGGTCAAAGGTCAAATTGACTGCTTTCAGCTTCTCTGCGTGAATTCTGAGAGTTGAAGCTTTTAAAACAACTCGAGGACATTGTTCACGAGGTAACCCACATCCCAAATTGTCTCCCTTAACATTTTGGCGGGAATCTTGTTAAAAACTAGTGACAAACATTCATTTAGCAGTATAAATGCATCTAAACATAACAAAACCTTCGCAAAGTATTTTACAGGTTATTACAGCCTCTATGCAAGTGAAATTAAGCCCAAAGTTATTAATAAGTAATAAAACTCAATATTTTTGCCCCAACTCAATTTTTATACAAATCTTATTATTTACTGTGCCTGTGTGATCAAAAGCATTTCTATATATTAATATGAAAAAAAAATAAAGAGAAAGAATAAAGAAAAGAAAAAAAGAGAGTAGAAAATAAAAGAGAGTAAAGCAGAGATAGAAAAATGTAAAATGAAGCTATAAAAAGTATTTACAATGGAATATTACTTACTGCTTATATCAATAAAGATGGAAATAAAACATATTATTTACTATTATTTAGTTCTAATTATTATTAATTAAAGCATGACAGATTATTTGTAAACAAGCATAAGCAATATAATCAAGAAAGTATCATTAGCAATAGCATTTAAACAACATATAAACTTTTTTACAAGGAATAAATAAGTTATTATTCCATTTATCATATTTTCATTACACTTCTCTCCCTGCCCTCCCCCACCCCTTACCCACTACATAATCTAAATAGAATGTCATTGTTTAAAATAAAGAAAAGAAGAAAAAAAAGAAAAAATGTATCAAGTTACTAACCTTACTTCTCTTTTTCAGAAAGAGAAACAAATTGAATAATAGCTTGTTGTTAGTTCCTCAGATATTTTGACTGATTATGAAACAAAACATTTCTTTGCACACAGAAAATAACTTTGATTAAATCTTTTTCAGAATATGTGTGGCTTTCTGGAAATGCAGTAACTATATTTAAAAAGATTAATAATGAAGAAAAATAAAGAGAGAAAAAAAAGGAAAAAAAAAAACCAGAATAAATCATTTGTTTTTTAGTCTCTTCTTCTTCTCTGAAGTCTTCCACGAAGTTTCAGTTGCCAACCTCTTTAATGAAGGACTAGCCCATTCCATTTCCTCTATTTTATCCAAAATCTTATTTTTTTGATAAACAGTAATGCAGAGTCTAAGTCATCAAAAAATTTAGGACCATCAGGAAGGAAGATTTTTAGCTTGGCAGGAAACAGAAGGTATGTTTTAAACTGTGCTTTTTTAAGCTCCCTTATTAGTGGCAGAAAAACTTTTCTTTTAGCTATTACCAAGGAAGAATAGTCATTGTCAAAATGCACAGTTGTCTCATTAATCTTAACAGGAGCTTTAGCCCAAGCAGATTTAAGAACCATCTCTTTATCAAAAGATGATAGAAATCTAACTATAACTGATCTAGGATAGTTTTTGTTAGAGTTAGTATTAGCTATAGATCTATGTGCTCTTTCGATACCAAAAGAGAATGCTTCTGGTAAGTCTAAAGTTTTAGGGAGCCATGTTGTTAAAAACGAAGTAATATTGTTACCTTCAATATTTTCTGGCAGTCCAAAAATCCTTATGTTATTGCGCCTAGATCTATTTTCCAGGTCATCAAGCTTTGTTTGTAGATGTGTATTTTGTTTCAGCAAAAACTCAATGTTGATTTCCTCTTCTTGGATTCTATTTTCCATGTCATTTACAGTCTCTTCTATGCCTGTAATCTGGATCTTCTGTTGTTGCAAATCTATATGTAACAAGTCTATTTGTTTTGTAGTTTTCTTCTATGAAGGCATCAATTTTAGTATCCAGTTAATCCATCTTAGCAGTAAGTTGCTGGATTGTAGATATCAGAGACTGAAGTTCTTTCTTGATGCTGGAGTCTTGAGAATTTGTCTTACTGGAACTCATTTCAAACAGAGAAACTGACAAGAAAATTTCCAAGGTGATTTCTGACAGGAATATTTTTAAAATGTCCTTTCTTTTTTAGATATAGTTCAAGAAATAGATAAAACAAACATATTTAGAAAGAAAATTTCTTCATAAATTAATTTTTAAAGTAATTATTTCCTGTCAGTGCAGTGAAATTGGTGGAGCTGAAGAAATCTGCTGCTATCCTGTGTTCATCCTTGGCCACGCCCCCCAGTTCCCCACTTTCTTGAAGATGTCAGCCAAAGTATATAATCTCAGTCAGTAACATTAGAAACCTTTTACCCTTTTCCACAACCCTAGAAAATTACTGAAGCCAGTATTTGTCAAAATATCAAGCATGTTATCTGGACTGAAGAACATGGTCGCATAATGGTTGAAACTGGCACCAGGGCATGATCATTGTCAAATGTGGCCCTAGGCAGGGTAATGGACTGGGACATCTCACAGTCATAGAAATATCCCATTACTTGGTTGCCTCTCCCCAGTTACCATAAAACTGTTCAAATGTGTCAGTGTGCATACTGGGTGAGATTCATTAATGTCTAATTTTTGTGTGGCTATCGTGTGCACATCTTGATATGACATGAACATGATAGCGCACTGTTTTGTGTTCATTAAATGGCTCTACATGTCATGTAGAGCTTTCAGTCACAGGTAAACTGCATACTATGCTAATGAAAGCATAATCAGCTGAATTATATGCTAACGAACTGATCCAACATGGTGGAGTCATTCAGGAAGCTATAAAGAAACTGTGTAGAGATGGTGTAGCCCTTTGCCATGAAAGTAAAACCTACTGGAATACAGCCACCATCAAACTTAGAAAGAAAAGCAATGTTAGAGGCTGCTGCAACTGTCTTGCATCTATATGTGCAACAGGCTGAAATATATGCTTCTGATGGTGCTGATAGACCTTGTTCAAGGAGAAGAAAGTTGTTTAAATCTCATTAAACATATCATTGATTGTATGACATTGAAATAGTACAGTGATACAGAACTGACAGGGAAACACTACAGGAAATCTCCAACTTTTGCTACCCTTACCTGTAAATCAGGGGAAATCTAGGAGAACCTATACTCCTGAAAACTAAGGTATGTGTAGTATGGAGGATATAAGGTTACATTCCAGAGATCCACAGGAGATATATCAGGGGTGGCACAGGCATCAGCTTCCAGAATATTTCACCAATATTTAAATACTATGCTACAACATCCAAGGGAGTACATGTATTTTCCATGCACACCAGAAGACAGAACAAGAACAATACGGGAATTCTATGCTGTAACACACTCCCCTGAAGTCTTGATGGGCCATAGAATGCACTCACATAGAAATAAAAGCATCACCTGGTAAACGTAAGGATGTTCATAAACATGAAGGGGTTCCACTCATTCAATTGTCAGGTTTTCTGCAATGCCTGAGGGATCATCCCTAATGTCTGAGCAGGCAACTCAGGCAGTTATCATGACTCCCAGATATGGCACACTTTGTGGTTTTACACAAGATTTGCTAGGGGTAATGTTTCACAAGACCATCTACTGAGTGATGTAGGTTATGTACTGGAACTGTGGCTCATGACACCCATTACAAAGTGAACACACCCACAGAGGAAGGCTACAAAGATGCCCACACTCAAACTAGAAACAACATAGAACATGTGTTTTGCATGCTGAAGTCATGTTTCCACTGTCTAGGCACATCAGGGGGTGCCCTGCAGAATGACCTCGGCACCTGTACAAAAATTCTCACAGTCTGTGACATGTTGTGCAAATTTGTCTCAAGGAAACAGCTGCAACAGGAGCAGCAAGGGCCAGGACCACACATTCCTGGACCACAGGCAGGGCTAGCACCTCCTGCACATAGAGTAGAGGAATCTGGGGGGGAACAACCAGCTGCAGAAGTAGCTGGAAGACATAGTTGTGCACAATATGCCCTTGTAATGACTAAGATGAAAAGGATATCACACACACTCACTGCCTAAGATTCAAATGTCAGCACACACACACACAGCAACTAAGATGCAAATGATAGCACACACGCTCACCAGCGAAGGAATGTACATAACAAACTTAACACTTACAAATATTAAAAGTGATGCATGCCAATGTCTGCAAAAAGATACTTACCCATGTAATATCTGTGTACAAACAGCATCAGGCAGAGACAGCCCCAAAGCACATGACTCATAACTGCAGTTATTATGCAAATAAATGTGTAAGAAGATAAACTACTTGCATACTGTTAGTCTCATACCTATCCACTCGTGCATCAGACATATAGCAAATGATAGGTAGATAGGTAGATAGGTAGATACTAGGCTATCTGCCCTAGGGCATTCACAAGCCTAGCCAGAGTGTATTTGGCTTCTGCCTCCCTATTAGATTAGCCTACTGTGCCTCTGTAAAGTAGGTCACAGAAGGTACCTTTTAAGATTAGTTCACTGTGCCTCTGTCTAGCAGGGACACAGGAGAGATCCCAGGGGTGAATTTGCGATTTCCCATCCACGCATCCAAATTTCGCTTGAAGATGGTCAGCGAGGGGCTACGTCTAACATGAAATGGGATTCTATTCCAGAGTGAGGGGAGCCTCTGGGAAATGAATTTGTCCCTCCAGCATGTCCTATTTATTTTTGTGCTGAGGTTTAGGTCCCTGGAGTGTGTAGCTCTAAGGGACTTGGATTTTTTGAGGTGGAGCATGTCTATTAATTCTGGGTTTGACATGGCTTTGTACATCAGGCATAGATCGCCTCTGAGTAGGCGGTAAGCAACTGAGTAGAGCTGGAGTTTCTTTAGTCGAGCTGCATAGGACATCTGTTTGTAGCCCATGATCCTCTTGGTGAGGTACTTTTGGGGTCTCTCCAGTTGCTGCAGGTGTCGGGTAAGGTACATCCAAAAAGGGGCATTGTATTCAATTATGGGCCTGATGAGTGATGAGCAGAGGAGCACAATGACCTCTCTTGATCTAGATGCGAACCCTTTCGTGATAAGGTGGGCTATATAGAAGGTCTTTCTAACCACTTTGGCAACATGATTATCAAAGGAGAGATTACTATCTACGTTGGTCCCCAAATCTCTAATTACTTCTTCCGTACTTAATGGATTATCACCTATGTGGTAATTTGTGGGCACCTTGTTTTTCCCAAAGGGGATGACTATGTACTTTTTAGCATTTAGCTTGAGGCCGTGGCTCTGGCACCAAGCATCCGTCTCTGTGACACCCTTTTGGAGGATGCTTGTGTCAGCTGGAGATTCGATTATGGCCCCCAGTTTACAATCATCTGCGAACTTTGTCAGCCATAATCCCCCTGTGTTAGCCTGAACCTCAGAGTAGTATATATCGAACAAGAGAGGTCCCAGAACTGAGCCCTGTGGGATGCCACTTGTAACTGGTTTGGATTCAGACATGGCACCTGTGATTCTGACCATGTGGGTTCTATCTCTGAGCCAGTTTGCAACCCATCTTGTGATATAGGGGTTGATATTTAAGCTGGAAAGCTTATTTATGATGCCCGAGTGGGGTATTGTGTCGAAGGCTTTTGCGAGGTCCAGGTAGGCTGTGTGGACTATCTTGCCCTCATCTAAGGCTTTGGTAACTGTTTCAAATAAATCAACTAGGTTTAAGTGGCAAGATCTGCCCTTAGCAAAGCCGAATTGGGTAGGGTCCAGTGTCTGGAGGCTCCCAATGTCTTTGTTTATGAGTTCCATGATAATACGCTCCATAGCTTTAAAACCAGACTAGTCAGGCTTAAGGAGCGATAGTTTCTGGGGTCCGTTGTGGCACCACCTTTGTGGAGTGGGACCACTGTAGCTGTACGCCATTCTTTGGGTACATATCCTGTAGTAAGGCTAAGTTTGAACAGTGACTTAATGTGAGGGTTCAGTTCTTCTTGGAGCTCATGTAAGACACAGCCTGGGACACCATCCGGTCCCATAGATACTGTGTTTTTTGCTTTGGACAGGGCAGCTTTCACCTGTGCATCTGTGATGTCAGGGAGGTTACATTCAGTTTGGATAGGTGTTTGCTCCTTTGGGGGGGAAGGGGGGGGGTTTGTGCTGAATCTGTCTGCCAGGATGTTGGCTATGTCTGTAGGTTCGGTATATTTTGTACAGTTATGCAACAATTCAGAGCATATCTGGGAGTTTCCGCCCATGTTTCTGACATAACTAAAGAAGGCCTTGTGATTATCTTTAGTGTCTAGGGCAATTTTTCTTTCGAAAATGGCCTTTGATGATTTTATGAGGGATCAAAGTTTCTTGCTAATACTGATCAGAGATGCCTTCCCTTTTTGGGATTTTTGCTCTGTCATGTAGTAGCTTCCTCCTTCTGTTGTATAGCTTATTTATGGCTGGGGTCCACCAGACTGGTCTCCTGTTTTTGGAGGAGTGAGTCTTGGTTTTAATTGGGATAGCACGATCCATGCCTTCCTGCAGGTGCTCATAGAATGCATTTGTAAAGGATTCTGTGGATTGGGCTGTATTATCCTCTGGTCCAGGGGCTTTGAAGGATTCCACCTCAGTCTTGAGAAGTGCAAAGTTGGCTTTTGAGAAATTCTTTACAGTGATTTCCTTGGCTGGGGGTGGGGACGTGATATGGATGTCCAGGGAAATTTGTTTATGGTCTGATCTTACCAATGAGGGGTTTACCTCTGGTGTGGAACATAGAGTCCCCATGTTGGTGATGACCAGGTTCAATATGTTGTTCCCTCTTGTGGGAGTGGTGACCAGTTGTTCCATTGCATTAGAGTTTATAAATTCAAGGAACCGTTGGGCGAGGGTATTTAGGCTTGAGTAGTTTTCCCAGTCAATGTTTGGGTAGTTGAAGTCACCCAGTAACATAGTGTTTGGAGAGACCTTCATATTCTCCAGTGTTCTCAGGAATGCCAAGTGGGGTTCCTGTAATAGGGAGGGTATTCTGTAGCAGGCTACAAACTGAAAGGCAGTTTTGCCCACTGTTAGTTGCACATGGATGGTTTCCGATGCTTTGGGCAGTGTCACTAACCTGGAGGTGTAGGTATCTTTGATGAATATAGATACTCCCCCTCCTTTTGTGCTTCGGTCCAAGTTTTGTGGCCGAAACGCATGGTATGAGTTATAACCTGGTAGTGCTGGGGTGCTCTCAGGAGCCTTGAACCAGGTTTCTGTTACTGCACAGACATCGATTTTCTCCATACTGAGGAGAGTCTCGAATGCGTGCATCTTGAGGTTTAGACTTCTGGCATTGAGTAGCATTACCTTTAGTTTTTTTATCTTTGGGTTGTCTATGGAGGTGGGTTTGTCCTTGGAGCCTTGCCTAAAAAAGGCACTATGGGGGTGGCAGGAGCCTTGGCCAGTATACGAAAGCCTAAGAGTGATAGGTGCAAGCCGTCCCTAGCGAAGCAATGTGGCTTATCGAGCATGTCATCCCATGCTGACAGACACTGGATCCCCTTTGAATGACACCAATACTTTAGCCAATTGTTGAAACTGATCATTTTGTTTTTATACTGTGGCATCATTCTTGGTGAGGGCAAGATGCTACTCAAGGTCAGGGACATACCAGCCTGTTCTACATGATCAGAGAGCTCCTCTCTGTCTCTTTTCATGTAGTCCAGGGAGGTACATCTCAGGTCATTCACACCAGCATGGACAATGACGGAGTCATACTTGTAGTTGCTTTGGAGTGACCTGAGTGCTTGTGTTATGTGGCAGATCCTGGCACCTGACAGGCAGCTTACAGTGACCTTCTCCTTGTTCAGTCTGGTGAGTGGGACGTCAGTGTGCCAGACAATAGAGTCCCCTATAACAAGTGTATTTGGTGTTTTGTTTGGCCTTATGGGCTGTGACTGTGAGGCACACTGATTTTGTGAGATATGTGATTTGTGGGTGTTGTTGAGGGGTGGCTTTTACTTGGATATCTGCTTAGGAGGTCTTTGCTGTTTAGGTAGATTTTTATTTAGAGCCTCTGAGTATGTTTTTGTGTGTTTATGTGTTGGGAATGCAGATGCAATAGGTCTGTGTGAGACTGGATTTGTGGTGTGGGTGGTTAACTTTTCCTCCTAACTGACTGTGCCAGTCTTGGGTTGAGAGAGCTCTGCCTCCAGTTTGGCTGTGTAACTGCATCTCTCACATGCATTAGAGTTTGTTGGAAGGAGGAGAGGGTTGTCTGTGTACATAAGGCAATTGTAACATTGCCTCAGAATTCCCAGATTCACCAGCTGGACTGGAGAGTATCCTTGAAACTGACCCTTGGACATACCAGATTAGTATGGGGAACTGTTTTTTTTTTACTGATCAGATTAGGGAAGGGAACTCATTTTTCACTTGATCAGGAAGGACCAATCGGGAGTCTAATACTTATGAGAAGTCAAGGAGGGTGTAGTGCTTTAGTTAGTTAGTGTTTCCTTATAAGAGCTGAGCAAGTGTAGGGCTTTAGAAAGATAATAGAGTGAATACTTTGAGAGTTTGAACAGTTCTAAGGGAAATAGTGAAGAGCAGACTTTGTGGAGCCTGGAATAGTTTAAACCTGTTTAGGCGGCGCTGCCCGATGCTGCTCAGTGCACAAAACCGCGCAAAAAGAGAGTTGTAGGGTTTTAAGAGAGAGAGAGAGATCAAGGAGTTTAGAATTGACCCAAAATGGCCAATAAAACTACAGCTTCTAGGTAGTAACCACTCCTCCAGGGAAAGGCAGGCTGTTCAGTGTTAACCACTCCCACTGGTGAACACAGAGACTTCCCTTTAGCCCAAGCAAGCACTGGCCTTCTAGAAACTTCCAAACAGTTCAGAACAGCAAATCTGTAACTGAAATTTAACTTTCAGAAAGTGGGAAAAAAGCAAGATTTTTTTTTTCTTTTTGTTGTAGTTTAAAGGTAGCAGAGATACATAAGCAGCAAAATAATCACAACAGTGCAATAAATGACCCCACACTTGAGTGCTAGGCCAAAATCAGGTAAAATGCAGTTTTTAGAGAAAAAAAAACGATTTTAAATTAAGTGCAACACAGGAAATGCAGTAAACGGGCTCTAGATGTGTTCCAAGTACTGTTACTGTTACAGATATAAAATTTAGCAAGTCGGAAAATGCCAAAAAGTAGACGGGAAAGCAGTAAAACTTAACAAAAAATCAGAAGAAAATACTTAAAATCACAAAAGTGGCTCCTTTTCTTCTCTCAGCATTTTCTCCTCTTGGTAGGTGCTTCAGCAACAACTAGCAAGCCTGAAAAGACGCCAAAACCATGAGGCAGCCTGGTTTTAAGAGAGAGAGATCAAGGAGTTTAGAATTGACCCAAAATGGCCAATAAAACTACAGCTTTTAGGTAGTAACCACTCCTCCAGGGACAGGCAGGCTGTTCAATGTTAACCACTCCCACTGGTGAACAGTGTAAGTTAAACCCAAATGAACAAAGCCCATGGCACACTCATCATCATTCTCACAGGGTGGGGGATGCAGTAGGGCAAGGGTCACACCACAGACATGTGGATGTTGGCCCGCCCCCAGCAGATGTATCATCACAGACACTGCCTGTTCCAGTTGTCATTCACCTCATCCAATGAGTCACCCACATGGTTGAGGCAGTCACACAATAACAAATGATAACACAATTCTGTGAAGTAACTAAACTAACATGGACAGCACAGCAAGAACTACTGTATTTGCAGTATAGCAGCAGTGACATTTTAAAATTGCATACATCACAGAATTCTTTTTAACACTGCATATTGAAATAGATTGAAAATATGAACATGTAAGAAGTTTGTGTAGAGGACAAATGTATATTATCAAATACTGCAATGGTTTGTAGAACATTCTCCTCTATGTAACTAGCAGTAATGCTCTGTCTATATCCAAACAGTCTTTCCTCCTTCCATTTCCATAGCTACACCATTATCGTTCTGTAGTGTAGATTTAGCTCTCTGAGCACTGAGAAGTTGCAAATCAGGTGTGAAGTAATTAGCATTCCTGAATACCAAAAATATCACTTGGTATAGGGGATGTAAACATGGTATTTATAGCTACATGATAGGATGTGCACACCCTAGCACTGCAAGGAGGAGCAATAACAACTATTAGCTGCTAATGGTTTGCAACTGTTTCTGATTGTTCTGACTACAACAAGCAATGCTGATGTGACTTTTCTCTTTGACATGTTCGTATCATGTAGAGTAGAATTACAATAAAAAGGCGTAAGCATCTTGAGAGCTATGAAAACAACCTTAACACCACTGACATACTTGTCCTAAGAGCACACTATCCATCCTCTGTTAAATTGTGTCTGATATGCTGATCAGTATTATCCATTGAAACAACAATGCAAATAAATGGCCATGGCATTGCATTTCTTTAGTTAAGCTGAGAGTAGGGGAAGATGTTAAGAATGTAAAGAGAAGAAGTAGCTGGCAGTGTTTGCAACTTGACATTAAAATGATGTGGGCTATTATTAATGTAAAGCAATGTTTCTCAAACGTTTCTGATCACGGCCTTCTTGGACAAAGCACATAACTCAGTGGCCCACTAGTCCCTTCAATAAATCACATTTAAAGATAGGTTATATTTCACCACCAGAGGTGAGCCTACAAATTCTGTGTAAAAGTGTAAAATTGTTGGCTGGTTATGTAAAGGGACAAAGAGGGTAATAAGTTTGCCAGCCCTCTTCACACAATAAAACATAATAAACATCATAGTCATACAAAAATTGAAAATGACAGTACTCACATCCATTGTTAAAACCAATGCCTCACCTTTGATATCAGAGTTGCAGTCCACAAACTTGTTTGTCCAGTTATGCAAAAGCATTTCCCTAACACAATAATGAATTATTTTCCTCAGTAACCCCTTCTTTAGTTTGTATTGTGTATGCACAAGCACTAAAATGACACAGTAAATGTTTTTGCCAAGCGGTCACTTCAGCAGTCTGACCATGAATGCATAAGCACCTCCCTGATACATGAATGAATTATTTCCCCAAGCAGCATCTTCATTAGTATGTCCAGGTATACATAAGGACCAAAGCAAAATATTTCCTAAAGAGACCCCTTCAGTAAAATGTCCAGGTATGCACAAGCAACAAAATGAAACATTTGCCCAAGTGACCCCTTCAGTAAAATGTTGAGATATGCACAAGTACCAAAATGAAACATTTCCCAAAGAGACCCCTTCACTAAAATGTCCAGGTGCAGTATGCACAAGCACCAAAATGAAACATTTGCCCAAGCGACGCCTTCAGTAAAATGTTGAAGAATGTACAAGCACCAAAATGAAACATTTCCCAAAGAGACTCCTTCAGTAAAATGTCCAGGTACAGAAACACAAGCAGCAAAATGAAACATTTGCCCAAGCGACCCCTTCAGTAACGTTTCCTAGTATGCACAAGCACCAAAATGAAACATTTACCAAAGTGGATCCTTCAGTATAATTCCCTTCACCTTTCCACCAGGCCAAAAAAAAAAAAAAACAACATACCTAACAAGCATGCAATCTTGGTGCAGCTCAAAGACTCACTGCCTTCAAATAACTACCCCCAGGAACCTGTCTGATCCTATCTGCAGTTAAAAAATAATGAGATGACATAATTCAGTTCATTAGCGCATCTAATATACATTATAGTTAATATAACTGAATTATGTCATCTCAATCATGATCTCTAGGAAAAAGTTATCAGATAATCAGACAGGATAAAATAAAGCACTACATACCATACTTGAGGTACATTTAACAAAAAAAAATTGCACTTACATTTTTACTGGAGCAGAGAGGTGCTGCTGCTTCTGCTGCCTGTTGAGCAAGCGGACTGGAAAAGTTTTACTGTAATAAATACAGACTTCCCGCGTGTGCCACAGTACAGACATAATTGGCATTTTTATAAGATTTCACCTTCACTTTCTGGCATGATGTTGAATCTGTGCTGATTGGTTATCTCATATCTCCGATTAACCAATCAGCTTCAAGAAAGGTGGGACTCATGGGAGCAACACATCTGGACACCAGACAAAGTCCTTTATTTCCAGACAATCTGGAAAAAAAAAGGACAGTGAGAGCAGATCAGATCAGACATTTATCGAGGCCCACCAGGAACCGCACTTTGAGAAAGGCTGGTGTAAAGTATTGGTCAGTATGACCTCAATCTATACATGTTTAAGCAAATGAGAAAGTAACATTTTCTTGTCCTGTGTTGGTAGCAAATAGGGATATGAAACAAAACTGAACATGTGTTGCTATTGTACTGAGTTGAGGGTTCAATTCTGGATAGTGTGCTGACAGAGTTAATGCACATACTCTGAGCATATGATCAGGTTGTACCACACAGATATAGGAAACTTCACAATCCAGCTTTTCATTACTATTACCCTATATTTGTTACTTCTGACAATTGTCTTTTCTTTTTCTTTTTTGTTGTCTTCATTTGCACTCATTTTGGCAGAGCACACTCTTGACTGACAGCATTTTGAGGGAATGGAATCTGCCCAAAGTACAAACAGAAATGTAACTTGCATTGTCATCATCATTGCAAAAATGTTTGGCAGTGATGCATGATATTTCTAATGAGCGAGTGATGTGCACATTTTGTATATCTGTTTTTGTGGCAGAAGCTGTAAATGTAGCGACTTTCTTAATACAGTTTCTCTGGGGTTCAAATCATACCTCCCAACCACACCAAATTCCTTGGTATTTATCAGTTTTGAGGGCAAAATAATGGGGTGTCATGGATTTCCAAGTGGAACTTTCAATTCCTAATTTTTTATTTATTTTTATTTACAATTTTCAGTTATGGCTGACATCATCATGCATCGCCAAACTATCCCGCAATGTTATCAAAGTGCAGGGGTGTGTGAGATGAATTCAGCTTTGTGAGGCAGTGCCTGACTGCCAGTCAGACTCGGAGACTGGGGCAGGAGTTTTAAATCGTGGGTGCTGACATTGCTACTGTTTCTTTGCTGGTGCAATGGCAACATTTTAAAACACCAACAACCCAAATATTCTTGTACTATGACATGAAATTACTGTTTTATCACTCCATTGTTCATCAGAAAAGTGTGCATCTGCATTCAAGGGTGTAACCAGGTGTAGCCCAATTTTTCTGAGCATCTCACACAGATGGAAAGCTGTATAGTACTGTCTAAGCTAAAGTCTACACCACTGCTGGTACACTAGCATACTCGTTTAAATAAATCTCTTTGTATGCAGTTTTGCAGGATGCAAGATATGTTCATAAGTAATGGCACTGTTTTATCTTTTGGAAGCTAAACTGATATCTATGAACAATGTCTGAATACCCTATACCATAGTTTCACTTACATTCAATGTAACCCAAAGTACCCTACAACGGCAAACAAGGGACACCTAGTAGAAAACAACCACAGTATCACATCTGAGCCTATTGCTTTCAGTAAGAATGTATACTGCACATTATAAATTTGCCTCCACTAATATTTTCCTCCTGGAAAGAACAGTCATTGCATGTACAAAGCCATCATAACAATGTAGACAGATTTGATTAGTAGAGGGCATTTGATAAACAACAGCAGGATTATGAAGTCTTTTTCATATCATTTAAGTGGGATTCAAGAAAGGCCAGGAAACTGGAATTGTCTCTGCAGCACCAGAGAACTGTTCCCGCTTGGCAGAAGTTTCCATTTCCTAAACACAGTTGTGGTTATTCAGTTTCTGTGTAAGTATAACACATCTTTTAGTCTGTATAATGTCTTTTCATGTGCTAGTGTGTTAGTTGAAGTGATATCCAGTCTATATACTACAAAACTCAATATTTTGCCATTTGTTTTTGTCTTCTGTCTGGTCTAAATCTTCAGTTGTAAGGGAAAAGTGACAGACATTCATGTTTTAGAGTGGCTGTATATGAGAGGGGATCCGTTATCCTGTTTTGCATTTGCTATCTCCACTTTCTATTCTAAAAATTAATGATGGGGAGATGTCTTGGATATATTTTCACCTGTAGGGGAAGTGCATAGCACAGTGCTACCAGTACTGTAACTTGATTCCCTTACTTCCAAGTAATATTTGACATTTTATTACTTGAAGATTGCCCTCTCCACCAAGCAACATACTGATTCATAATATAATATAAATTGGTGTGACATCTAATGTATAAAGTCATTATTTATAATCCCACCACTGCCAATGTCTGTAATTTTAAATAAATTACCATAAATCACTGTGCATGAAATAACAAGAAGTAACACAAGCTGCATTATTTAATTTATGGGATTACTGCTTTGTAGCAGTTTGACATGATCAGTTGCAAGGAATAAATTGTGTGGGAACACTTGCTGTATATTGAAGTTTAACAATATTGTTATCATATAGATTTTAGATCAGATTTTGAGATGATGATTATCGGTAAGGAATGGCTAAACAAGTGATCTGTTTATAACAGAAATTTAAGGAATAGAACAATAAATTATGCAATTGCACAACATTAACTTCCAGTATAGATTTTTCACCAAAAAATTTACTGTGACTAGATCATTTCTGCTGCACCAGCGGAAAACTTAGGAGGCATTCTTAGTTGACTGGGGGAGCTGTTTAGTGCTATGGTTGTGCTATTGGAGAAAAAAAAAAAACTACTGCCAAATTTTAAATTCTGATAGGTGTTAGCCAAACTTTTAAGTTCTTAGATCATGAAATCTGAACAGAGCCAAAAATAATGGAGGGACAAAGGCCCGAAAATAGGAACAGATTTTAAATATTGCTCCTGTACATACCTTCTCAACCACTTAGAGCAAGAAATCTGGCCAAAGCCATAAATAATGGGGGGACAAAGGCCCCAAAATAGGGACACTTTTTAAATATTGCTCTTGCAAACTAGGAAAGTTGATAGAATAACATGTTTTGCAATAGCATGGATTTCCAGAAAGGTGTGAAGTCTGAAACTCAAATGTCTGTCATTATTTTCTGACTTAAACCCTGAATGATTTGCCAATGATTTGCTAGAAAATCACAATCATATGAGAAATGATCCAAAATTATGAGGCAAAAATCTGGACATTCTGCAAAAATATGTACAGTTGAGAGGTATGCCTGTAAACTCAGATAGTTGCTAGAATAACATGTTTTGGATTATTATGTATTTTCTGAGGGATATGAAGTCTGAAAGTCAAGTGTCTGTTATTATGTATTATTATTTAATGACTTCAATCTTTATGTTGTTATCCCAGAATTCCACTGGAGTGAGTGGGGTTACAGGATTATATATGCAGATTTTATGTTAATCAGCATCCTGATTTTTGGTCAGTTGTACCTATTTTCATGTACCTGTTTCCAGATTGTTGATGTTTCCATGTTGAGTGGTATTGTTCAAATTCACACAGTGTGACTGGACTGCAGAAGTTATTACTCCAGGTATAGGAATTACTTTAATCATAACTTCATATTTTTTACTGTTTCTTACCTTATGTACTTGCTCACTGCTGAGTAGCACACAACAAAGCTTACATGCTTAAGGAAAAAAGTGAAGCATTTTATTTGGGCAGCCTTCTGTAGTGCAAACAGGCTTAGTGGCAATGTGCAAACATCTACACGTTGGACAGTACTGATTTGTCAACATCCACCTGCTAAGTAACTTTCCATGGCATAAGGTGTATGTGCACTGATTTTAGAGATAAAACACAGGTGATCCAGGTAACACTACATTTTACAAACTTTGACAGAATACAGTTTCGAACAACACTTTGATTAGGAAGGTAACATTATGGCTATCATAATCATGTTTATTGCAATACATGTCTGAATGCTTTCATAAATTCATTTTTGTAAGTAGCATATGTCATTTATGATGTAGTTATGAAACAGTTGAATGTGTATGTAATGATTTAAGCAGGATAATCATGATAATGAATTAAAATGCACTTGCGTATGTATGATAGGCAGAATACCTAAGTTAAAATCACCCTCTCTCCTCAAACAGCAAAACTCTGTGTTAAGGACAATATGTGTAGTGAGTACGCATGTTTCATACCCCAACCTGTATTAATCAGCTCATGAAAGTCTGTCAATTTGACATACATTTACAAACAGTAACACTGCCTCATTCATGAGAATGCATTTCACAATACTTCCTAAAGTCGCACACATACAAATCTATGTGAAGTATATCTCCATTCATATTGAATGCAGTTTATCTGTAATGAAGATAGTTAAAAAGGAGTTCTCCTAGAGGCACTGGGAAATAATCACCTTGCTAGAATTTTATGTGTTATTTCTTCCTTAGGTTTGATTCCCACCTTGGTTAACTAACTTTTTACGGTCTGCAATTCCAGAAAGTTATGTACCGGTTCATCCTATTTAACCTGCAAAATACCAAGGATAACAGTCAAAGCCATTCAGCCTGTCAGTGCTGACCATCTGAAAAAATACAAAGAGGCTGAGCATCACAAATTGCAAATCTCACTGCAGTGTTTCACACGTTAATTGGTGTTTGAGAAAACATCTTCCTCTTTGTTTGCAAATGTCTCTGTGCTTTCCATCATGTAAATGCAGCTGACATACTTCTGCATGTTTGCATAGTAGCTGTAAAACATCAGATTGTAATTTGACTTCTGTATACATGGCTGGTATGGGAGATGCTGGTGCTAAATTTAGAGCACAGAGGTGGGGTGTTGAGGAGTCCTGGGCTTTATTGGCACTTCTGGTCAAGAAATACAGCTGTAGGCTATTGCAGGGACTATACTGGGTCTCAGTAAAAGACTGAGGCTTGCAACAGGTTAGCCAAGGCTGTCTCCAGTGCAACTTGCATCCCATGCACTGGAGAGAATTGTTGTGCCCACTATAGTAACTGAAATGGTGCAAGAAGGACCTCCTTAGCCAATGATAGGATGAGTTTAGGACTGCTGACATTCCACAGTTGTGAAAGTATACTGACCTATCTGTATTAAATAATATAGAATGCAGTACCCATGCAAGACTGTTATTCAATATGCTTTCATGTCTCTTCTTGTCTTCTTTTGTTTTATACAGCTGCTGAAGACAATTCTGTGGATGATGAGGCATACCAAGAACGGTTAACTTGCCTCAGAGAGGCACATGGTACATATGCAACAGGTCTTACTGTAAGCCTAATTACTATTCTAATTGTATGTAATATGGCAATACTGTAAAAAAAAGTTGTATTTTTGATATCATAGCAGTGCAATTGATTATTGGCACAACAGAGAAAGACCTTCCTAGAATACCTGGATGTGGCAAAGCTGTATACACTGGATAATCATAACTGTTTATTTTCTGAAATTGTATTGTCATGTGACATGCCATGGATCTAATTACCTCTCCTTTTTGTCTCACTCCACCTGTCATTTCTTATTACAAGACCTGACATGCAGCACAGAGAGGTAGACTGACAATTGCAGATCAGCAAGCATCCCTCCAGACGTTACAGCACTGATATCCAGCACTTCAGGGGTCCCAATCTGTCAGCACTGCCTCTACAACCCCTGTCCTACCTGCCCCATCCACATCAGGTAGTTTTCCCCTGCAGCTGGTACACTGGTACCCGCTGAGGGTAGTAGTAGTGGAGGTGATTTTTGTCACCTGCCAACAGCTGACAGGGTTGCTGGAAGATATTATGGAAAGGGTCCTCAGTGCCTGCATTGGCCATGTCCAAAAGCTGCTTCATCACCTTTCCAAGATGATGCCACATTGAGCACTGACACAGGATTCTGAAACAGGAGATGATGATGACAGTTCTAAGGGTGGGGACTAGATTCTCAGTGTTCTCAGGCTTGACATGGGTGCATCTCTGATTCCCCCTACTTATCCCCAATCACGGTGTCTCCCAACCTTTTGTGTCTATCACCATCTTTGTCTGTCTTGTTTGTCTTGTATGTCTGTACTTGCTTACTCATCTAACCTACCTGCCTATCCCTCACGTTCTTAACACTTTCTTAAGCATCTTCCCCAAAATTCCTCTCTCTTTGAAAGAAAAAAAGTAAAGAATGGGCACCTGTCCCACAGACAAATAACAACTCATATATAGCCCTCCATTTCACCTATGTATCTTCTTGACACACTTCATTTGGTACAATTGGCTGTATAACATTATTCTGTTGTTACCTACCCTTGGTGTGGTGGCAGTCCAAAATAAGCAAATTCTGGCCAGAGTTATACATTTATGATGTGAAGAAGTGAACATATATGGTTGTCTCCTACTACCTTCCTCCAATTTATTCTGTTCTTTCCCCTGCATCATCCTCTCTGGTTGCATCCCCATTTCACCACTTTCCTATCAACCCCTTTTTCACATATTTAATCTGGTCAAACAACAAAATCATGCACAGTGCATATAGCCAGAAATAGCCCATAAGAAAGACTTTCGTGCACACGTTGACATTATGTACTAATGCCAAGTGATGTTGGATGGCTGTTTACGTCCTTTGCAAAACCTAGTTAGTTGTTGCCATCACCTTCAGTAGTCCAGGTATCCTTGGTCAAAGGTCCTTAAACAAGCTGTGTTATCAAATACAGAGTAAAGGCAGAATAAAGGCAATACATTGCAGCAGTTAGTCTAACAGTTCTTTGACTATTGAATGTAACAAAGTGCAACTTCCTCCATGGAGTGTTGACATAAATCACTTGCCTGAAGGTTGCATTTTCACCACAGCATCAAGGGTTCAAGACCAGGCATTTGTCATATTATTTCTTACCGTGATATTATACTTATATATGTTTAATGAAATACATCTCAAGTTTTACCCAGTAACAACCTCTCATAAGCAGATTTTAAATACTACTGAAAAAAGCATTTGGAAACACATCCATGCCCATAAGGAAGAATTATTAAATCACCCTTATTCTACCCATGTCAGAATTAGTTTTTGCCTATCCTACAGCTTTTTCATCCCCAAAGCCATCATTTATTGATACAGACCCTGACTGATTAATACTGAGGACACACCGTAAGGATGTACATTAATTACTCATAACATCACCCTTTCATATGTGTCTGTATATCTGTCTCTGTCTTCACCCCTTCACCGTCACCCCTTTGGACTGTTGATTATTTACTAGGCTGATGGATGTAAATGTCATGTTATTGCATTTTCTGTCATCACATAGCTGAAGAATAAAAAGTAAATCTTCCATTCACTAAATAGGGTATCAGTGTCCCTTCAAAGGTGTGATTTTGACATGTGTGAAGTAGGATTTCCTTGGTGCAGTCTATAGATAATAATCAATTCTGTAAATGTAATTTTTCATCTAGACAGTGGTTTGTTTCAAATGTTACATGAAACTCATACTGCCTGTTTTTAAAAGTGTCTTTCCTGTGAATGAGATGCCTTTGTATTTCTGTAAGCCCCTTCTGTTTTATTAGTTGTAGTGCTTAGCAGTTGTGCAAGGTCTGGCAACAAGCAAGTGTAGTATGTCATGTTAAATGGAATTTCAGGTGTTAATGCGCAGTCCGGTGAGTGTTTGCCCTACACCTCATTGCACACCCAGTTAACTTGTGATTTCCCACAAAGCATGTCTCATATGCAGTACATATAAATGATTATTTTAGTAGCTATTATATACACAATTGTGGCAGGCAACATATTTATAATAGTCATTCTATGTTTTTTTTTCATTTATCTCACAGAGTTTGCACCTTGTGCTATAGAGAAACCTTGATTAACAAGTGGATTTTCTTCACTAAGTACTGTCCAGAGAGGTCTATTTGCTAACAGTGTACCATCACACAAACTGGGAAGGCAAACACATTATTTCATTTCTGGCCTGAGCTTTGCAGCTACATTAAAAGGTATACCATAACATGCTGAGCATATGTATGCAACATGTGAAGATAAAACTGATCTGTTGTAAATGTAATCGGAATCACAGCATTTCCACTGTAATTTTTATTTGTGCAAAGGTTGCCAAGGAGCACCACTGAACATTGATACTTCACAGTCCCATTTCAACTCACCAAAGTCTGCACGTGCATGTGCTAACCCTTTGCCAGCATCTGTGCAAATACTTTTCTCAGCATTGCACTTTAGGAAGTAATTTTGAACAAAAATAAGTATTGCTACTGGATGCTATTACTTTATTACTTGCAAACTGTGTAGTGTACTCATGTAGAATGCAATGAACTATGTGATTAACTGACCACTTCATTTTAGACAGTTGGGTTTGTTCTTGACAGCTACAAATGATGCACAACCACATACAACCTTGATGCACTGCAATCATGTTTTATCAATCCTGCATTTGAACATTAAGTATTTCTTAGTATTGACTTTCCACATTGCCAATGCATGACCAGATACCGTTGCTAATATCACTACCATTCATTAATGTTTATACACCACCATCATAATCTGATGATCCATGAATGATTCATTGTCCATTCTGGGTCTCACAACTGTGTGTCTCTCATATACACAAGACAGGTAGGTGCATGTTACTCTCAATTCTGCAATATATAATAATGACAACATAGCTGACATAACTCAGCAGTTATGTATATATCATTGATCATAACACTGACCTTACTACTTAATATCAACAAACATGGGTTGGCACAAAATCTTCAACATCACAATATCTTCTCTGACACAGACTAAGAAGCTAATAATATCTACACTGCACTGTCAAGGTTTAAAACTCAGATGTCTGCAGTGGCCCTTGTGTTAAGTACTGTCTCCTCTAGATGGTGTCAGTAGATAGGTAAGGTGTTCTAATCTCACAATAGTCAACATGCGCGTGTGTGTGTGTGTGTGTGTGTGTGTGTGTGTGTGTGTGCGTGTGTGTGTGTGTGGAGTTATGAAAATATGGCATTAACTACTGCTGTCCACAATACAGTAGTAGCCTGGAATTAATTTTACAATGCAGGATGAGTCCGTATCAATGTCAGACCCTTCTCCCAACATCATCTTCTCTGCAACGCAATGCTGATATTATCCTCTATAAAGTGCACTGTCACAGTATACAGAGCAGACTTCTGTGATGGTACTTCCATAAATACTGTGTCTTCTAGATTGGGCCAGTACATACGTAAGGTGTTCTAATCTCACAGCAGTCACATTGTGTGCAGACTTGTACAATTGTATCTTAACTGCTACTCTCCACAATACAGTGCTAGCCTGAAGTTAATTTTTCAATGCTGGGTGAGTCCACATCAATGTTAGACCCCAGCATCATCCTCTGTGCAGCACCATGCTGGTGCAAACCTGTATAAAATGCACTCTTATAGTATGAAAGCAAGACTTCTGCTGTGGTACTTGTGTTAAGCATTGTGTCCTCTAGATTTCATAGTTAGATTAGTAGGGGGGGGTTAATCTGTCAGCAGTCAACTTGTGTGTGTATGGAGTTGTGCAAATGCAACCTTAATTACTTCTGCATTAGTAGCCTGGACTAACTTTTATACCACTATGATTTTATCAGCATAATTAAAAGAAAATAGTAATATTAAAATTATGACACCAGAAAAAGGTGGAGGTATTGTCATGTGGACACAAGGTTTATGTGTGTAAAATGATGGATATACTATGCAATGGAGATAAATATATAACTGTTTCTAAAAATGAAATAAATATTGCATATTCTAAGATTGACTACTATTTAAATGACTTTTTCTACAAGGGGTAATAGGCACAGATTTGTATAATTATTATACACTGAGAAAGCAATAATACCATCCACTTTTGGCATACCAAACGTACATAGATATACTGATAACCTCTCAGTGAGGTTAATAGTAACTGCCAATTGATCTAAAACACATTCTTTATCATTATGTGTAGATCAAAAGTTGAAAAAACTCTGGAAAGGAAATCAATTTATCTTGAAAGATTCTTGCGAACTTTTTAAATGATATCAATGATCAGCTGTATGAGAACAATTTGACATTTGTGACAATTAACATTATGGATCTGTTTATTGCAAAACCTAATGAGATATTAATGAAATGGTTCAAATAAAGTTTAATATAATATGAGACACTTAATACAAAGGAGATTAAATTATCGATGAAATTTATAGTTAATAGTAAAATTATTTTATTTACTTACAAGGAGAATATTACAAACAGGTAAAGGGGGTTGTGAGGTGGGATTTGTGCACTCTCATTTTTGCAAACATGGTTCTTAATACTTGGGAACAGACATTTATTTTAAATTCAATGCATTCTAGATGTTGGAATTTGTATAAATGCTTTCTTGATGATATATGCATTTTTTTTGGAAAGACAGTGGGTGGAATTCAATAAACCCAACACGGACTGATTCTCCATGTAGGAATAGTGTTGCAGCCCAAACACAGAAGATGGCCACTGAGCAATCCAGGAAACAGGGCTGAGGGGCATGCACATGCATACAGACACAAAGTTGTCTGTGGAATTGAAATCACCTCATAAGCTGGTAAAAAACATGCAAATGAGGTTGATTTATGATTTAGCAAGGAGAAAGGCACCCGTGTAGGTGCCGTGTCAGTGTAGAAAATGTAAGCAATTAGAAACCATTTACTGGACTGTAAAAATTAAACAGAGGCTGAAAAAGCCCCCCCCCCCCAAAAGGTGGACTGTGCACAGTAAGCATGCAAATGACCAAAACTATGGCCAGTAATTTCATAAAGCAATGCAACGTAAAAAAAAAAATATTTTTTAATATATATATATATATATATATATATATATATATATATATATATATATAAAAATCATGTTTAAGCGGCATGAAGTGATGCACAAACATGCCGTTATGCAAAAAAAAAAATAATAATAAAAAAAAAAAAAACTTTATAAAATGAAAATTAGACACTTGCAAAAAGTATTGCATTATACTGCCCAGTAAGCAGAATTATACAATGGTAGCTTACAGTGGTTGCTAAGGAGACAGACTCTGGTGTAATGCAGTATCCAGGGTATATGGAATTAGGTGTATGTAAATGAGCCAGGGTTATTGAATAGCAAAAAAGGACACTATGCCCGCAGTTACAAACCGTGGTAGGGCTAGAACAGTGATGGTGTAGGAAGAACAGGTAGCACAAGGGTATGTGTTACTCTATGTTAAAATGGATTGAAGCTTAGCGGTAACTGTTTGCACTCAGCTAATCACAGTTAAGCAGGGGGGGCATCTGATGCTGCTGAGCATGTTTCAGCTAGTTTAAAAAAAGCTAAGCATGGACGTGGTTGTGGGAGGGTCAAAACTGCTGAGCACTGTTTACACTAGTGCCATGGATTTGCATTGTGCATTGCACTGTTTAGCAGTGAAAGAAATAGGAAAAAAGTAAACAAAAAAAATTGCCTGGGAAAGCCAATTAGATAGAAATGACTGATAAGCCTTGTTCAACAGACACTGGCCCATTCAAACCCCCAATGCTATACCTATCAGGTGGAATGCAGCATAATGAGCCAATCACACAGGCTGCAACTGCAGCACGCCACTATAAAGTACGCATACACCATACAATCTGATTTTCCCACATACTCTGCACCACTAGAGTACACACTGTAGAAATTTCACCGACAAAATGCTAGGGGCTGATGCTGCTCTGCTACATCTGAATGTGCTTGAGGCTGAGGTCAGTGAAGATGATGATGCTGTCGATAGTCCCAGACTGAGAAGGAGAAGCATGGTCAGGCCCAGGGTGACCTTCCAGGGGCTACATGAGCTGGAGATTGTAGAGCACTACAGGGTGGACAGCGACATACTACAAGAACTTATCAAGCTCTGCCATCCTCAACTTTGACCCAGACTCAACAAAGAGGAACCCATTCCAGTGGAAAAAAATATGTGTAGCACTTAGATTATTAGCTACAGGTACTTTTCAAAGACCAACTGGGGATATAATTGGGATCTCACAGGCATCTGCATCCAGGATACTCCACCAGATCCTGGATGCCATGCAATCACATGCCAGTGAGCACATTTATTTACCCACACTCCTGAGGAGAGGGTCTGCAATATGCATCTCTTCCACTATGTAGCACAGTACCCTGAGGTACTGGGTGTCATAGACTGCACTCATGTGTACATCAAAGCACCACCCAGTGAGGAGGGTAGGGTCTACCTCAACCACAAGGGGTTCACTCCATCAACTGCCAGGTCATTGCAATGTCCAGGGCATTATCATGAATGTTTGTGCTGACAGCCCTGGCAGCTATCATGGCTCCCATATCTGGCACACCTCACAGTTGTACCAGATGTTTGCCAGGAGGGACATCCCATACAGCCAACTAGTGGGGATGCTGGCTACACACTAGAACCGTGGATTATGACACCCATCAGAAATGCACACACACCTACTGAAGAATGCCATAATGAGGCACATGCACAAACTAGGAACATCATAGAGTGTGTGCTTGGGCTGCTCAAGTCATGGTTCCACTGCCTTGATATATCTGGTGGAGCCCTGCAGTACTCTCCAGTCACATGTGCACACATGTTCACAGTATGTGCCATGCTACACAATATGATCCTGTTGAAACAGCTGTGGTAGGAACATCACAGGGAAGGGACACACAACCCCTCCACCAGTTCCAAGGTCCCCACAGCCACAGGGGACTTGGATAAGGAACCCCCTCAACCTATCATGCAGGCAGACATAGGCACGCCCAGTAAGTTCTGGCCTTGGCAAAGAGGCTATGCATAGCACATGCAAATACAACCTAGGGATCTAGGGACTGACGCCTCACTCTGAATCACATACATAGTAAAAAGGATGCCAGCCACTCCACACAACCTGTACCTTACCATGTATTGGCTGTGTATGGCATGCATCAGACAGAGACAGCCCTGAAGCACTGTTATCTCAACCGCTGATGGCACAAGGTAAGTCATTCTTCTTTACAAGAAATGAATGGGGTATTAGACTGTGATAGCATATGTATGGACCTGCCCCATGCATGTAAGGGAATTCAGTGGGCTACTGGGATAGTTGCAGACAAATGGCAGCTGTGTGGGAAAACAGGAACTCTCCCCTTAATATGCAGTAGGCCCCAAGCCAGCAAAACCCAATGCACTATGTGAGGGAATGATATACAGTGGGGTCACAGGACAGATGACTGACTGTCAATGCTAGAGTCCCCTACCCCCAACACAATCATATCCTGATGCAACTGCAGTCACAGTATCTTTGGAGGGTAATAGCAGCACACCACACAATCCCAGCCTGTCCCAATCAACCTGGTGACATGAACCATTTCCCCAATATGCAGGAGTCAAAGTTCATGTTTGTCTGTGGTTTATAGTGTCAGGAAGTAAACTGCACTGTCTGGTAGCTGTTGTGGCTTAGAGGGTAAGTGCATTACCATGGTTGATGGGGTACATAGTTCAAGACTGGCTGCACCTACTGTTTTGCATGTGAGCTACAGCTATGGTAGGAGTTCTACAGACTGTCCATATGTCAGTATTCCTTACTGCAAGAAAGCTGGACAAAGACAGACACCATGAAGGGACAGGGGCCATGGATATGGACAGTACACAGCCCTAAGTAACCTAGATGGTGGCTAGTAGAACAGCAGGTTGTAACAAGTCAGTGTAGCAGCAGGATATAAAGGCAGTCACGTAACTGTGTCAGTACTTACAACAAGTCAGTGGGCACCATCTATACACTACAAATGTACAGAGTTTAACAGAATGTCCGCATTTATGGCTCCTATATCTCTCTGTTTGTCATAATATTTGCAGTTTGCTGTCAAACTATTGGCAAATGACTAAAGGTCGTTGTGAGCAACTAATAACAGGTGAGATGCAAACATCATATCCATTGGAAAATGCATGGTAATACAAAAACATTCCACCAACTGTTTAGGTTTGTAAGATCAATATTAAAATCCTGTCCCCATGTTTGGGCCTATGTCTTACTGTTATATATAGCCTAGTCCACATTAATGGCTGTAAGAGTATGACAGGTTTGAGTAACATGTAGCCTTATAATAACAGTACAAGACAAAACGTCTGAGGAGCAGAGCAGACATATGGGGCACTATGCTGTACAACATGCAAAACAGTTACAGTCAGAGATGTGAAGTCCAAAACCCTGTGTGTGGTGTTTCATTTCATATACAAGTCACAACATACCTACAACTACATATAGAAGCAACTGTGGACAAAGCCAAGAACTGGAGCAGGGCAGGACAAAGGTTCACATATAAGGGGAAGGATGAACTACTGGCCAGACTAATGTAGAAAATGCAGAATAGAACAGTTTGTGTAGTAGCATAGTTTCCCTGCAGTGTATGGAGTCAGTAACCCAAAGGTCTGTCAGTGTTTCCTCACATCAGTCTATAATGATCTGCCACTGATGTACCAAGAAATCAGTGTTATGTCAAATGTACAAGACGTAATATGAAAAACTCTGTTCGGTCCAATACACACTGTACACACCCTACATATGGGTCAGGTATTGCATACAGCACACAGCCACGAAATCCCTCAAGCAGTATATCAGGGAGGTGCTGGACTGTTCCATAAGGTCCAGCCGACAATTGGCTGTAGCATGAAAAATCCTGGACTGGAGTACAGGTAGTTGTGGCCTGGAATCCCATTGTAATTAATGATGGTCATACTGTGCAAGCTCCTACACTTAGCTAATTTCAGCCCATGGCTGAACCCACATCTGACTATAGAACTGTGATGTCCATATATCTCTGTGCAAAGACAACTATGTATACCTCAACTGTCTATCCTTATCCCCATCAGGCATGATTACCTTTTTCTATCTGTATGTGGCACATATAAGATATATCTGGATCATATATATATATATATATATATATATATATATATATATATATATATATATATATATATATATATATCATAAATAGAGAGGCGGACAAAGGGTGACAGAGAGAGAGATAGACAGAGAGAAAGAGAGAGAGAGACCCAGTAAAGCATAGTGTGATGTAGTGCTGCAGCCATGAGTACACCACTTTTAACAAGTAGAGCATGCAAATTGTATGGTGAGTAGTAGTGTGTAATAGTAGGTAGCTAGGGGTTCTAATCTCACATCGGCCATCATTTGTGTGTGTCTGTGTATATATTCCACATACATCAGAATACTCATGGCCAACAAGCCTATGTCTGTGCAATCGTTACTCATTTTATGACCATGTAACAGCTGTCTTCCACAACAGTTGTCTACCTGTCAGCAGCTAATAATGTCATCCACCCCAACAGCAGTGGCAGACACTATCCAAATGCATAAGCTCTGTTGCACGTGCAATAACAGAGTGGTATTGTAGTGTAAACAGCTAGATAGGCAGTTGTTCTAATCTCAGCAATGGCAACTCAATGAGTGTGTGTGTGTGTGTGCATGTGTGTAAATATATCCCCTTGCAGTTGTGTGTAGTTCCTGCCTATGTATGTGCAATGATAATAAATTTTAAAGCCTGTGCCTACCTGTGAACATCACATTGGCTGACTTTACAGGGCCTGCTAATGTCATAAACCTTAGATGCACCGTTGGACACTCTCCAAGCACATAAGTTCTGTGGCGCATGTGATAAGTCATCATCTTATTTTGGCTGTTCCCGTTAGGGGTCGCCACAGTGCATGTGATAAGTACATAGTATTATAGTGTATACAGCTCAATAGGTAGGTGTTCTAATGGCAACTCAGTCTGTGTGTGTAACTATATCCCCATGCAGTTGTGTGTATGTCTTGACTGTGTGTGTTAACCCCCCCCCCCCATTGGATTACTTTACAGGGCCTGCTGCTGTCAGTCACCTTAGATGCAACGTTAGAAACTCTCCAGGCACAGAAGCTCTGTGGTGCATGCGTTAAATACATAGCACTATAGTATATACAACTAAATAGGTAGGGGTTCTTAGCTCAAAACTAGCAACTGTGTGCTTGTGGGTGTGAGGCATACTCCATGTAGCAGTGTGCCTGCCTTGTGTATGCAATGGTTATACCATCTTGAGGGCATGTTAACCCCCTCATTGAATCAGTTGGCCTGCTGCTGTCATTCACCTTAGATGCACTGTTAGACACTCTCTAGGCACATAAGCTCCATGGCACATCAGATAAGTACATAGCACTATAGTAAATGCAGCTATGGAGTTAGGGGTTCTAATCTCACAACTAACAACTCTGTCAGTGTGTGCATGAGTGAGACATATCCTCTATGGCAGTGTGGATGCCTTGTGTGTGAGATGGTTATACCATTTTGAATGAAGGCCTGTGCCACCCTGTGAATTCCCCCATTGGATTACTTTACAGGGCCTGCTGCTGTCATTCACCTTAAATGCACCATTAGACCCTCACCAGGCATATAACCTCCATGGCAAATGCAATATGTATGTAGTACTATAGTATATATACCTGGATATGTAGGGGTTCTATTCCCGAAAAAAAGAAATTTGTGAGTTTATGCATGTGTGAATGCATATCCCCTTACAGCAGTGTGGCTGTGTAAGGCCCACCATCATACCTCTTACCACCTTAGAGCAAAATATCTGGATAAAACCATACAGAAAAGAGGGACAAAGGCCAAATAATAGGGACATTTTTTAAATATTGCTCTTATAAACATAGAAAGTTAATAGCATAACAGGTTGTGCATTACCATGAAATTTTCGGAAGGACGAAGTCTGAAAATAAAATATCTGTCATTATTGTCTAACTTCAGTCTTTAGTGATTTGCCACTAATTTGCCAGAAAACCATAATGTTATGAAAAGTGGACCAAAAATATGTGGCAAACATCAGGATATTCTTCAGAATTCTGTACAGATGAGAGGCATGGCCACCACCTGTCCCACCCTGCAGATTGCAGTCCATGTTTGGCCAGGTGTGACCTGTGAAAACAACTCAAACAATACATAGGTCCCAAGAGTGTTGGACAACAAACATCTCCTAAAGTTGTGTAACAGTTGCATAAAGCAGTTATTGTACATCAGAAACACTGTAATGTTATGATAAATAGCATAAGCTATGGAAATGTGACAAAAAGAAGCTGTCACATTGGAAGACCAAGAGAAGTCCTGTCTGTTGCACTTACTGTGGGTATGGTTTGTCATGCCAACTCTCATGATACTACAAAAAGTGTCCCACATTGCACATTTCATAAGGTGGCAACCCTACTCTGTGTCACCTATGTCTGTGCAATATGTAGGCATGTGGAGTCCCTATGAGTAGCTGCTGTCCCCAATGACCCACATGTATCTAGGCAAGAATGCTAACTGCCACCACCCATATTTGGAGGTACTGTCTAAGGCTGTGGTGACTGTAAGTTGTGTGCTGACTATCAGTGACCCACAAACTGATGGTAACACACTGCAAGGGCGTCTTACATCAGGTATGGAATGGTGGCAAGATCCTGGCCTCAAGCAGAAAACAGTACCATAATACCATACGGCAAGGACATGGCCTGACTATTTCCCACATCAATGGCAACCTCATAAACACACAACCTGCATGTAGAGACCTGGGCACTCAGGTTGTTAACACTGTTGCATTCAGCCATCAAGTAGCAACAGTAGTCGGAAAAGCCTTGTTCACCACATGGGTAAAGGGAGAGCATCCAAATAAAAGGTGGACATTACCACTGTATAGTCCTCAGTCAGTACAACAATAATGTAGTGCCATGGCCCATTTGGTATGTACCTATCCAGACATCTGCAGCAACTGCAAAGGCCATAATAATACCCACAAAGGTAATCCATGGCCTCCAACACCTGATCCATGCAGATAGCCTCGAATCAGTAGTGCCCCACTCGGTATTGGATAGGTTATTCACAGGTGGGCTGTGGCATGCCTAGATGGCAATGTTGTGCCCATGCCTTCTCAATAAAACAATGGTGCTACTGCCAACTGCATATAGTGACCATGCCTTCCACAGCTGATCCATATATGAGAGTTTAACTCTTCATGCATTACCAGCACAACAGGCCTGAATCTGATATGTGACATCAACAAAACCTGCTGGAGAGACAGAGCTTTCACAGACATATCAAGAGTACCATGCAGACTCTCATCAAGTGCAGCTGTGATGAGTGGATGAGGAACCACAAATCCATCGGAGTGGTTGCACCTGTGTCCCTCAATGATAGGGACAACAGGTGCTGATCGATGATTGTGTCAGGCATAAAATAATGGCTAGGCTTGTAAGAGACCCAGTGCCATTACCCTACTAATCCTCTATGATCCTGTAAACCTGTGATTCTACATAAACCCCAGGTGACATGAATCAGGAGTAGCACACTGTGTCAAGGAGTATGCATGTAAGATTGCACTGTCTGCCCCCATTGTCCCTCACACACTGTTTTACACATATGCACCTAGGTAACCATGCACATATACAGTCATACCTTGGTGATGTCACATTTCTGTGTTGCCACTATGCCATCCTGAGCTGCTGTATTGCCAGCAGGTCCCCACAGCATAGACACACAGACACCTGGAACAGAAACAGAATAAGGTCTGGGATACAACAGTCAGACAGCAATACTAACAGCAATACAGCATCATGGCACAAAGATACATACACTTTGATGTGCACACATGACAATTGCCAGCAGAGAGCACCTTACATGGCATAACACTACTGCACTACAAACTGCCATTAAGTGTACTATACTCACCCTGTGCATCAGACACATATTAGCATGTCCCTGCATCGATGGTATGGATGACAGGGATGTGGAATAGGTATCATCACATGCACAGGGTGTGGCGTAGGGTTGCTAAAGACTTAGGCTGTGCCACACATTTGACATAATGTGTGCGTGTGTGTGTGTGTGTGTGTGTGTGTGTGTGTGTGTGTGTGCGTGTGTGTGTGTGTGTGTGTGTGTGTGTGTGTGTGTGTGTGTGTGTGTGTGTGTGTGTGTGTGTGTGTGTGTGTGTGTGTGTGTGTGTGTGTCTGGAAGGGTGCTCGTCAGCTGGGCCATGGAGAAGAGCTGTGTGCCTGGTGGTGACCTAAACGTGACAGTGATGTGTGAGTGTGTGCATGTATACAGCTAAGCCATGTGCCAGTTCTGCACAAGGGTATGTTGGACAGCTGTGGACCATACATGGCAGAATTTGCAGTTCACCATCTCTGGCCATGAACACGGGAGCTGATTCTGCCAGGAGTGGCACTGGCACCACCATGCCCAGGGCCAGCTGCTGTACTACTTGCTGATATTGACCAGTGTCTACGGGGTCTGGGTCCCTCATGGGACTACCCAGGACCATGTGCCCATGGCCTGCCACATTGTGGTGTTGAGAGCACCCTCTCTTCAGTAGTGCTGGTGGTGCTGCCACTATGTGAAGTGACTGTGCACAGCCACGTGTGCTCTCATCTGATGATGTTGCTGACCTACATCCACGTGTCCAATGCCCTACTATCACCACATTTTCAAGCACATACATTGCACGATTAAGGACTGACAAGGTCTCACCCCACCATCTATCCACTATATCAGCAAAATGATGTAAGGCATCACCAATGCCATGGATGGAGTCATGCATGCCAGGCAGTGTGGCATCCATAACCCTGAACATCCATCTGGTGTACTGTTCACAATGTGCCTGTGCTTCCATGACGGACCAAAACATGCATCGGGTGACATGTGCCATGACACCTCTGACAGATACTGGATGAGCAGCAGTTATCCATCGAGCACCTTGTAAATCTGCCTATGTGCGACCTCAACAGCTCTCTGGCTATCACTAGTGTCTACAGTCAAAGATGCCATAGTTGCCACACTCTCCAGTTCAATGCCACCACCTTCTGACTTTCCAATATCTGTGGCAGCTGGGGACTGGGTATGTGTGGGCATGCTGAATGTGTGCGGGGACATTGGGGGAGAAGTGGGTTGTCAAGGAATGGTACATATTTAGCCCACAACAACCCCACCTGTGCCTCACTATGGCCACCATCATCATCAAAGTCCAATGAGACACTGACGCAGGTTGTCAGGGGTACAGACTCCAAAATCCATGGTCACCTATGAGGGGAAGACAACATGACTACAATAATTCCTGCACTATAATGCCTGCTGATCCACAGACACACACACACGCACACACACGCACACACACACACACACACACACACACACACACACACACACACACATACACACACACATGCACACACATACACACACACACACACACACACACACACACACACACACACACACACACACACACACACACATGTGAGGTGCCACAAATGCATTAGACAGACCACACCTTATGGCTGATGCCATGCACAACACACAAGCAGGCCACAAGAGACACACACAAGACAGACCGTTAACAACATGAAATGCAGCTTCATCCAGTTAATGTTGCTAGTACTATACACCTGTGAGATAAGTGACATGTCAGTGTATGTGATGGACCTTCACCTACAATACAGTGTAGCTGTTTCCATAATATAATGCACCTCTTTATAGCAGATTGCCTACACCTTCACAAAAATATGTGCTAATATGTTAGAGCACCTGCAAATATGCTACTGTGATTATTGATGCAATGCACTGCAGTGCACCCCTCCACAAGTGAACATGCACATATTGCAATATGGCTAAGCTTAACAGTTGTGTCCACAGTAAACTGGCAGCTCTTAACATGCCTATGGTACAGATGGTCCATAAGAAAAGAGTTCTACACTCACCGGCAACAGTATGATGGACCCTGGTCACACCAAAGGTACCTATGGATTTGTAGGAGAGAGGTATTGCCAGCAGATATAAATGTGGCATTGGTACAGGATAATATGTGCATATATCAACATGTACAGTACAAACTGTGATACTACCCACATTGCTAACATACACAATATTTGTGCACCCGTGTGCATTACAACCCCTCCACACAAATGCGGATTGACCTGAGATATGTGTACAGGTATGCAGAGCTGCTACAGTATTAATGTGATGACAACTGGAGGCTTACCTGGATGGTTCTCGGCTGTTGAAGCTGTGCCACCCACTTCCATGACATATGTTGTGATCGATTCTTGTGAGATGGTGGCTGAAACCTGGTTTGTAAGGAACTCCTCTGTGGCCGAGAGTGGTTGTTATATAGCAGGCCCTCCAAAAGTGCCAGCACAGTCCCTGGCTACAGCTGCGGCCCCTTGCCGTGCATGATGTATCATATCAGTGGCATAGTATCGGACCTGCTCACAGCTCCTGCCGTGGTGGCTCACATAATTAACCAATGCCACAAGGTCTGCCCACACTTCAGTATATTCTTGCTGGTTATGGCAACTCCTTGACAACAGGACCTGGTGATGGAGACTCAGGGTATCAGTTATTGGTGTCAGTCTCTGCTTCTGAGAAAGGTGGATTCCTACTGTGGGACATCACTCCTGAAAGACATGAAGAGAGGAACACATCACATGACCATGTACATTGCTCACCACTATGTCCACACCCTGCACATCCACATTGCCTGCACTATCCACTGCTAACTGTCAAAACATACCCTGCCATCTATTACCACACTATGTATGTGGCTACCAGCAACATAATGGCAATACATCATGCATTGCCCTCCTGATCTTGATGTTTCCGGCTATTTGCTGCATGTCCTAAGAGGTGTTCAAATGCATGTTCCTGTTGCACCTATTACTGCTTGTTCATAGCTTGTCTACATTGAATGCAGTGGCGTCAGCCTCTTACTGTTGTAGTAAGCACCTGGGCTGTAGGCCCACCCCTTAGGTCTATATGGCCTTCCTCCCTCAGATTCTGGAATATATTACTGGGCAATGTCCTACAGTTTCTCCTGACAGTCTGGTTGATATGGGCATCCTGGCACAATGTAGCACCTGCCTTATGTACATGGACGGATAACTATTTACAATCACCACCCAGGAACGCACTGTGTGAGAGTTGCTACGACAATAGAAACCTACATTCCATGTTCTCTCCTTGTTAAGCCCAGAAATCTTTCCTTGAACAGGTTGTTGACAAAATCAGTACAGCTCACACACCACCCACACCTACACAATGCACACACACATATATGTAGAGCTCCTCAACATACACATCCACAAACAAAGGAGACCTCTGAGGCAAAGCCACATGTGAAGGCCTCAGCCCTACACAGCATATATGACACATAGCCACACAACTGAGTACCACAGTCATGAAGACGTCACCACATATCAAACATATTACATATAGGAGACTCCATTGTGAGACACACTGATGTACCTCTGGCCAGGCTGTATATGTGGATGGTCACAGTTACTTGTGTGTAGGGGACAGAATCCGCCATATCACATACGCACTTCTGTCTCTCACCAACAGGTACTGTCATGAGTGTGTCACACTCCATGTTGGCGTGCCTCACCTGAGATGTACATCCCTGGATTATATGCAGCGAGACATGAGTAAGCAGGCCCATTATGTGTCTCAGGCAGGTATGTCCCTAGCCTTATGCAGCATTCTGGTGTCACCCAGACCGATGCCACAATACAATCAGGAAATGATTGACCTTAACATGTGGCCTCTTATCTTGTGCTGTTCCAGGGGGTTCCAGTACCTGAGAGCTTGGGATAATATGGTCAACAGACCACGATGCTTTGCCAGAGATGGCCTCCATCTGTCTCAACTGGACTTCACGAGCCTGGCAATGGTTCTCACCACCCCTATAATGCCTTCATTAGGAAATGTGGTGGGGTTATCATTACCAACATGCAACTGCCAGCGCAGCAGACATTGAAGGCCATGCTGCTCAATGCTAGGAATCTTACCCATGACTCTGCCCTGGGTCCAAGCATTCTTAACCCTGGGTAATGCTGACATCTGTACAGTCACAGACACATGATTCAAAGCTGTAGTGAGCACCCCAGCCTTACCTGGTCAACCATCCAATCATACATTCAGACCCCAAAGTGTGGGCAGTAATGCCATGGGGCATAGGGTTTCAGTATATATGAGACACATACACACCTCCACACTGTACAGTCAGTAAGATGCACAGGGGACACTGCATGGGCAGTTCACCATTGCCAGCACACCTATTCAAACCATAGTTAGTTACTGGCCAGCACATATGACCAGGAAGCCCATTCTGCCTATATGGAGCTCATCAACTGTAGTAGGGATTTGGGTCTGTACCCTGATCCTATGTTACTTGAATAACCTAAACATACATTAGAAGATGTACTCATGCCAGCACAGAAATGGCTAGAGAGCCATCAACACTGAAATTACAAACACCTTGGTGTAGCTAGGGGCTACCTCTAGATGAGTTGCAGGTGTGTTGGAGTTGAAATTACACAAAACGGGTTACCACTGCAGCATCCATATAGTGTCATTCTCTGTGGCACAGCAACCATCATGCGGTCATGTTTGCAGTCACCATCCCCACAATACCCATCTAACTAGGGTCACACATAGAAATACATACACCTCCAATGTGGAATACAGCCTCCTGTGGGGTGGTATACACAGCTTCACAGACCCCAACCCCTCTGTAGGAACTGGCATCAATAGCCACACATACACACAAGCGCTATACGTGCATTTATATAGATGCATGGAGTCAGGTATACCCAACAGGACTACATCATCCTCTGCAAGGATAGGTATGGCTCTCTGGTGGATATCTGCAAGAAATAGTGTCTATAACAGGGATGACATACTGCCATCTGAGACAAAGTAGGAGCAGGTGCTGATTTTGGAACATTGTCTCCTTAACATGAACTAGTGAATGTGATCACTCCTGGAAACCTGCATAGCAAACACAGAGCACACACTGTCGACATCCACTATAGACAATCATCTCCCCTTCTGCACATAGGTCTGCAACATCAGTAAGCACTTGAATCTGCTGACTTCTGGTGGACAAGGACACCACCTATACCAGTGCTGTAGGTCTTGCATACTTGATGCCTGACAAAGTGGGTGTAGGCTTCGCCCCCTGTCCCTCCCATCAGTACATCAGGATGTTCCCAGTACCTGCCCCCTTCTCCTATATCTAGTGAAGAGGTCACCACTGCCATGTGAAAGTCATAGTATACAGTCAACATGGGAGCATATCACATCACAGGATGCATCCTACATGACCCCAAGCATGACCTTGCAACACCATAAGGCACTGTATTTAAAGGAGGCCTGACTACTGCCTTTGTCCTAGCCATGTGAAGGACAACCTCTGTCACCCCTTTACATTAGCAGGGGGTATCCACCAACATGTAACATTATACACCCATCAGCCTAACTAGGTTGATTGGCAAGACCATTGCACAGTTTATAGTGAACCTCATTAACAAGGACATTAGTGACATCCACACACTCCATCATGCACAGTTAGGCTTCATCAAGGTAGGGAGCATGTCTGGTACACTTGGTTGACCTCTTTAACACAGTCAGCAAAGAAATGCAGGGGTGGTGAGAGTGCACACTGCCTACTTTGCCTTGGACAAAGACTTTAACAGTATAACCTACTTGGCCATAACAGATATACACTCTCAGGTATGCATTACGCCATATGTTACCAGTGGGGTAGCAGACTGGTGCCCTGACATGACCCACCTAATCTACATAGGGGAATCCACCTCAAGCGGTTGACCCATATGTAGTGGCACCACCTGGTGTTCTGTGTATGAGCCTCTTTTATGTGTGATGTACATTTCTGATGTGCATAGCACAGCCATTGAGCTATGGGTGACCATGTTTGCAGATGACTGCATGCTGTGTGCTGTCACCAGATTCCCTAGTGATGTGGACACCTGCTTAGGAGGGTCTCACACAGACACATAATGGGTGCCAGAAACATGGCCTCAGGCTGCAAACCAGGAAATGCAGTGTCATCTCCTTTGGGGAGAGTGAGGTCCCCACATACTATCATAGTACTAACAACATCCTAGGCATGCAATCAGTAGTGAGGGATCTGTGCACACAGGTTGATGGCAACATGACAGTACACCACCATGTTGATTCTGTTGTAAGGTAAACCTTCTACATGGCCCACCTCATGCATAAGGGTATATCATCTAGGGACATGGGGTCATAACATCCCTATATTCCCCCCAATAAGCCCCATTATTGAGTATAATGCCTTGTTCATCATTCACCTCACACAGCACATGCAACAATTGGGGACATCACAGAGGTTTCCCCACCAGGAAATACCAGGGCCTCAAACATCTACCATACACACATAGGCTACAAGACCATTCCTCTACCCAGTTTTTTACATACTCCTCAGAGGTGACCTCTGCCTGGTATACATGGTAAGCATGGACTCCACTTTGT